>NW_020224925.1:56941-133852 GCF_003070985.1 Temnothorax curvispinosus | reverse complement strand
GTGCCACCTGGTACAACGATCGCGAGAGATGTCGGAATCCTCTAGCACGCACATGGATCCGGAGGACACTATCAACATTCTAGTGGCCACGGATATTCATCTCGGTTTCGACTACAGCAAAAAGAGAGGTTTGTCCGCGTGACGATATATTTTTCAGCAAGATTGTAGAAGAAGAGACACGTCAAGTGGCACGCATGTAAGATTGAAGATCGACGTTACGATTAACTTTATATCATTTCTCTCGACAGGAGGACAATCGGAAGAGAGTTTCGTGACGTTCGAAGAAATATTGAAGTATGGCAAGGACAACAATGTTGATTTTATTCTGCTGGGCGGTGATCTGTTTCATGACACTAAGCCAACGCAAGTCACATTACTTAAATGCGTGGAATTGCTGCGAAAATATTGCCTGGGCACTAAGTGAGTGATATTTAGATTTGACACTAAGCTAAATTAATTATTATGTAAGTGATATTTTTAGTGAACACATAAGAGCGCATTGTAACGGTTTTGTTACATTTTTAGAGAATGCAAGCTGGAGTTCTTGAGCGATTCGGAATTGGTATTCCAACACTGTGCACAGAAGCACGTGAATTATGAGGATCCGAATCTGAACGTCTCAATGCCGGTATTTACTATCCATGGAAATCATGACGATCCAAGTATGTAACTTTTTCCCTTTGCTTAAGTGCTTTTTCTCTAAATCTTAAATTATATTCTACTCGTTATCTCGTAGGTTTTGGCACTGTCGGATCAATGGACGTACTGTCAGCCACTGGACTTGTGAATTACTTTGGAAAATGGACAGATCTTAATCGCGTAGTTGTGTCTCCCTTAATCTTGAAAAAACGTAACACCCATGTTGCACTTTATGGTTTGAGTTATATTAATGACCAGAGGTTGTCGAGATTATACAGGGATGACAAGGTATATTTATTTCAAGCATTTTCTATCTGATTTTCTATTCTAGTCAGAAGCTAATGTAATGTTTGAAAAATAGGTGGAATTGTTGCGCGCAAAGGACATAGAGACCTTCAACATATTTGTTTTACATCAGAATCGCGTCAAGCATGGCGATTATGCTTATATACCTGAAAGTAAACTGCACAAATTCCTCAACTTGGTTGTTTGGGGTCACGAGCATGAGTGTCGTATTACTCCTGAATTCAATGCGGAAGGTGGATACTTTATATCCCAGCCAGGTAAAACTATGTACATTTTTCTTTATGATATCAGATGGATAATTGGGTGTTATTTTCAATTTATTTCTCTAAAATTATAAACTAAATTAATTTTAGGAAGCTCCATTGTTACCTCTTTGTGCGAAAGTGAATCCAAACCTAAGCATGTGGGTCTTCTTAAGATAAATAAGAGTAATTTCAAGATGAAAAGTTTAAAATTGAAAAGCGTTCGACCATTTGTTTTTGACAACATGATTCTCAACGATCATGACATTAAGATACGGGATCGCGTCTCATTGGCAGATTCTATAAGTCAATATGTAGATCATTACATCGAAAATGAAATGATACCTAGAGCTACTGAACAACTTACAGGTATGTCAATCGCTTTAGATACTATTTTTTGAATATCGTGGTTTTTTTTTTTTTTTTTTTTTTTTTTTTTTTTTTATTATTTTTTTTTTTTTTTTTTTTTTTTTTTATTTTTAATTTTTTTTATTTTTTAATTTAATATGTAAACTTAAATTATAACGTAAAATCGAACTTTTTCTAGAATACCCTAATCAACCACTTCAACCTTTAATTCGATTAAGAATATTTTATGACGATGATAATGAACAATTTGATACATTAAGGTTTGTAAATGTTATATTATTCTAATGTTACATAATTCTAAATTCCCATAAATTTTTTATACTTTTACTTAGCATACTTTTAAAGGAAAAAAAATGTTTGCTTTTAGTTTGGCGCAAAAATACTGTGATGTAGTTGCTAATCCAATGGAGATGATTTTGTTTCGTAAAATGAAGAGCGGAGAAAAAGGAAAACGTGCCATTCAGGACGGAATTGATGATTTGGATGATATTAGTGAATTATTTCACGGAGATGTAAAACACTTGTTTATTTAAAATGAATTATTAAGCTGATTTTATATTTTAGAATTGCTCAGAATTTTTCTTTTTGTAGTTGGGACAGGAATGGACTAGCACGGTACCAGGGGGAATTAAAAAATATTTTGACATGGAAGAGAATAAAGATAAGTTAACAGTATTGACTGTGGCAGCGTTAAATGAAGCTTTACATCGATATGTTGAACTAAGCGATATAGACGCTTTTAAGAATATCGTAAGGTAATTTAATGGGAATTTATTTTCTGAATTAAATACTCGAGAATTACAACTTGTAACTCACATTGTTTTATGGTTGGTCCGTTAGGGATCAAATGACAAGAACCATTGAATATCTACAAACGCAAAATACTGAGACACCAGAAGAGATTCGCGAACAAATTAAAGTTTTCCGTGACAAAAGGCTGTCGGAAGAACAGCAAGAGCAGATAAATGTAATGAGACTATTATGAGTTTTATATACATACGTACGTAATATTTTTATTTCAAAAAATATTTTTTTTGCAGGCTCGAGAAGCAGCACTGAGCAGACCACCACCAAGTCCTAGAGCTAAGCAGTCTCGCAATATCAATACAACAATTGACAGTAATGACAGTGATGAAGATTTAGATACATCATCTAAATCTTCGACTAAGACTACTAGAGGAAGGGGTAGAGGTTCCAGAGGCGGTAGAGGATCCAGAGGAGGCCGCGGTAGAGGAAAATCTAATGAAAAGGACGTTTCTGTTGCGACAATGCTGGTACGTACAATAGTCTAAAAGTATTTGTTCTCAAAATTTGTTTATGTAAATTTGAATACATCTAACGAGTGCATCTACATTTTTTAAGCAGAATACCAGAAGTGCACAGCCGAAGAAAACTCGTGGACAATTCATTATTATAAGCGATTCCGAGTAATCATTAAACATACAAGAAGATATATATATACACTATACACACACATAAAAGTGAACGTTATATATTTATATACATCTATATGAATAAACATTATTTTGTATAAGTACAAAGTTTAATAAAAATTATATTCATACATATACAGTATATAAGAGAACAATATGACTAATTTATCTTAGGAAAGGAAACATTTTTAATATAAAATTTTAGTCTCATAAAAATCTTGTTCGTAAGATCCGACGTTCAATGAGGGAAAAATTGAGCTAATTACTATTTCTTACTACGGAACGAATTTTTTTTATTGGTATCCGATGCTCGTTGGGCAACGACGCAGCAAAATTCCCTGTTAGCGTGCGCAGAATGGTTGCGTTTTTGTCAAATCCCTAGTCAAGTTGCGCCAGTGCCGCCACCGGAAGCATCATTCCACATCGTTCCTATTCCTTTTACGATTCCTGTGCAAGTCGCGCTGAAGCGGGAAGGTTATAGTCCTTACAATTCGCAGGTATTTTAACGAAAAATATCGTTTATCTAGCAAAAATATTAAGTTAGATTCGTTAACTGAGCACTTATAATTAAATTCCAACCGCGATATTGCTTTGTATTTGACAGCCCAGCATGGATGTGGCTGGATGAATTTTCACGTTGATAGCGTACTTTCTTCGCGTATCGCGACATAACCTTAAAGTCTATCTCGAGAATGTTTGTAACAGATATTTGTAACGAGTAAAGTGATAGACGATCGAGTTACAGAGTAATAATCGAAGTTATCCGCTATTTCTGCAGAAATGCCGCCCAAAAGAGGAAAGGTACAGAAGGAAGAAGTGCAGGTCTCTCTTGGACCTCAACTTCGCGAGGGAGAGGTAGTCTTCGGAGTGGCTCACATCTTCGCCAGCTTCAACGACACATTTGTGCATGTCACCGATTTGTCGGGCAGGTTTGTACTACGTTAGATTATGATACGTGATTATAGACATTAAGGGTCGATTCAGACAGCCGTGCCGTACCTGGACCGTATCCGTATCATTAACATTAGACAAGGATGAAGACACATTAGACAAGGATGGAGATAATAGGAATCCTTGTCTAATGTTTCTGTCCGTGATACGGTACGGGTACGGCACGGCTGTGATGTCTGAATCGACCTTAATTCAGTAAATTTAATATATAATCGCATCTCTGTATTTGTAGGGAAACGATCGCTAGAGTCACCGGTGGCATGAAGGTAAAGGCTGATCGTGATGAAGCCTCGCCGTACGCAGCTATGTTAGCAGCTCAGGTATGTCGTTGGATTTAATTATCAGTAACATTTGGATTATTTGGAGAAACCGTTATATCATTATCCACATCCAGGCAGCACCTAGAATCATAGATTGATCTAAGGGGCGTTCATGTTTGTGGGAAAGCAAATTCTTTTTGATAATCGAAAACGTGTGCTTGTATTGTGCACTATTTTTCTCTATAAGAAAAGAAAACATTCAAGCATTTGGGGATATTTATATCGGTGTCGGTCGTAGTTGATGGAGGAGTGCATGGTTGAATGCATGGAGTATGAGTCCCCCAAAATACCATGCGACTCTCTGCGAGTCGCGATGGTGAGACTTCACAGGTATATGCCCTAGCTCTTGTCGACCGATGAGATAGTCGGTGAGAGCGTCGATCAGGGCAATGAATATTGTTGTAGAATTTGTTTACTTAAGTTTACTTAAGTCGGCGCGGTCGAGCGCTCGTGAGAAAGCGCGTTTTCGCCTGCGCGCGATTATGTAGTGTACCATGCTGGTAAAAGAGATACATGGTCACCACAAAACATATGTTATTTTAGTTATTTATGTATCGCGTATAAATATTTAATATAATATTAAAATATTAATCATAAACTGATTTTCCACTTTGCAGGATGTTGCAGAAAAATGCAAATCGCTGGGCATCACGGCACTGCACATCAAACTGAGAGCTACGGGAGGCAATAAAACAAAAACTCCTGGCCCAGGTGCGCAATCTGCTCTGCGCGCTTTAGCTCGTTCCAGCATGAAAATTGGTCGCATCGAAGACGTTACTCCTATCCCATCAGATTCTACTCGCAGGAAGGGAGGTCGTCGTGGACGTAGGCTATAAGCTCTTCTTATGGCCACATCTATATGGTTTATTATCTTTCAATAAATATTTAAAGAAAAAGAAACATTGCATTTCTGTGAAACACATTATACAATTTCTCTCTAATTTTTATATAGATGACACATCTTTAAAACTACAATTTACTTTTTATTATTATAATATCCCTAAAAGAGGCATGATACAGTTTCATGATATAAATTAATATATAAATAAGTATTAATCTGTGAGTTTATTTTCCTTATTTACAAGTATATAGAAAAACAAATTTTAAACTTAAAAAATATATAGAAAATTACATTGATTAAGAGCGTCTTTGGATCCTACATTTAATGTGTTTAGTATCAATGAATATATTAAAGTGAATATCAAGCTTAAAGCATAAATATATTTAAGTATCTTGTTTAGTTCAATCGACTATTAAAAAATCTATAAAGCACTCATGTATAGAATATTCTATTTTATACTTAATTAAATCGTAAAAGATTATGTTTCGCCAACTAGCTGACCAACGGTGAGATATAACTTGACCTTTACATCTACTTTTTGCGGTGATTTATGCTCAAGCGCTGCAATGGTATTTACGTATCCATGTTGCATGACAAATCCAACTATAACTGGGTCGTCAGTATTTTTATTAGTATCGTGCGGAGTTACGTGCAAACGTATCACTGCTTTATTCCCTTTTCGCCACACTACAAGCCTAAAAAAATGTTTATATAAATGATGAAACCTATATATTATCTTCGTATTAATTTTATCTTTATAATTTTTATATTTTACGTACTTTGGATCATCCTGAAAATTGTGATTATCACTTGTATCATCATATTCAGCAGCATCATCTCGTGGTGGAAGAATCAGTGAACTGTGAGGCATCACCAAATCTGCATTCGGCGCAACTTTTATTAGCTTAGGATCTTCCGTTACAGGTGCCTGTCGTATAGTAGACGGCAATAAATTTGGAGATTCACTTCCCTGTAATTATAATCAAATTATTAAATTATGTTACACTGTGTGATAACATTTTATTTTGATATTACTTGTGTATCCTCTTGTTTAACGTCTTTTTCCTCGGGGAGTGAAGTAGATAACGAGGTATCTAAAGGTAATATAGTTATTTGCGTTTGATGCTGTGTTGGATTACAGAATTTTAGAAGCAGTTCACTTGATTTCCCCAGTCGAAGTGGTTCACAAGTAACGATCTTAACTTCCGGAATGTGATAACTAAAAAAAAAATGCAATTCTGATTATCATGTATCCAAGAAAATATGATACAAATAAAAATTTTGTTAGTATTCAAATTAATAATAATAATAATTGATGCGATACTTACAATGCAGCTAGTAAAATTTTGAATTTCGTCGACTGAGGGCAAAGATCCGATTTGCTAACATTATGCTCACACACTCTGCAACGTTGCGATCTCTTGACTAAAAACTGTCTGTGCTGAGGACGCAATTCGTTTATCTTCTCAGCTTGTACCTCCGGGTGTTGTAATCTTTGTTCCAATGTGGTAACTATTACACAAAATTATACGTGATCAGAACAAAATCTACATCAATGCCGCCACTCACGTTATTGAAAGTTTTCTTACTTTTAGTTATATCCACAGATTCTGTAAATATATCGCTCGGTAATTCGTCCACTTCCTCACTTGCAACGGACGGTACTGGATGAGCAGATGATTGAGACTGAATTGGTGGTTTTATGGGACGTCCGATACGCTTGCGAACCAGCGCTGATGTAAAGCTATACATTGTCTGCTATTGGCAAGCAATAATAGTTAGAAAAAATGCCTTTGAGCGAGTAAATAATTAGCTCTTGATAAACTTACAGCTGGCATGAAGGAGCGTTTTGGATGAAATTTCTTCCGTTCGCACTGCTGTTTCTCTATAGAGGCCAGTATCTTGTGATAATCAATAAGAGCGTTGATACGTGTTACATGTGGATTTTCCTGCTCGGGCCAGCCTCCAGTTGCTACGAGCAGAAATTCAAAATATATTTTTGTGAAAATGGTTACATCCAGCTCTTATTTATAAAATTATTTAATCAAATTTCTTCTTACCTACAGATTGATCAGGTATCCCTGCATCTCGCGAGCTCCATCGGCATAGCGAACAAAATAGATAATATACTTTTTTAGTGGGTTTCACATCCCTGTTCTCTTCTCCTTCAGCTGGTGCTGCTGCTGCTCTCACAGGTGCTAGTCCCGCTCTTGTAGATAACGTTTGAAAACAGCAAGGACAGTCGAAGCAATTGGAACATCTATCAATGCATAATTATTTAACAGTAACTGAATTCATAATCTCATATGTGAAACCTATGATATATGTAAACATACTTGTTCTTTTTAAGACGCACTTCCGACGAGGGCAAATTCTCCATGCAATTAGGACAGTAATGGGAATCAACCTGAATACAAGAGACATTTTTTTGTAAGGATCATAAGAACTTTTTTGTACAGGTCAGAATATGTGTCCGAGGTGAATTCAATTATTAAATATATTTCCGACTGTTCGTCCCATTAAATATATACCCTTCTGTACGGATTTACTTAAATTTTACAGAACGCACCTCTTGACAGACACAGTAGCCACATCGTATCATCAAGCAATGTCGGCAGAAATATATCTTCGATATAGGCTTTAAGGAGCCGCAGTTGCACAAGTAGCGCACGTAATCCGGTTGGTTCAAGTACGTCATGTTGAAACGGATGAGCTGGAAAGCGTTCACGAGACGAAACGACAGAAATGAATCGCTGGGCGTACTCCACCTAACCTAAAATTCTGACCATCCTGTACTTAAAGTGACGTATACCACCGGAACACTGTGTATAATACGGACATACGGACTACGGAAAAATTCACACCTTGGCAGAATAGCAGAAAGCGCCGAAACCAATCAGAACTCGCGCTGGTAAGCAGAAGGGAGCGTCCCATTTGACCACAGCGATTGATCACAGCTACTCACAGCCCCCGATGCCTGGAATTTTCCCTTGAACCAACCAATCAGATATTTTTATTTTAAACCAATTGACGACGTGGTCAATTGAGTCCCGCTCATGTACTGTGCATGAAAATTACAAATAGTATCCTATGAAAAAAATTACATGACCAGATTGTACGTTAAAAACCAAGTAACTTGAAATATTTTTTATTTTAAAATGCTCTTTATTTCAAACTTTCGAGAAAATGATCAAAGTTACCAATAGAAAAAACTTTTAACATATTCTTCACAATTATAGCAGCACGTAACATATTGAAAAAATTTCATCTCATGCAAAATAAAGCACATTATCAAATTTTTCAAATAATTCTACAAATTATGATTAAAAATTTGATTAAAAATTTCAATAAATGGTCCTTTATAATTTATAAACTTCTTATAATGTAATAGAACTAATATTTAATCACGAAAACTTTATTAATCTTAATTCCATATAGGATGCGGAAACCTGTCCTTACAAATTACGCTTACATCGATATGCTTGTCGCAATGCTCACAGAGCATGCAGAGATATTTGCTTCCTGATATTTTTTCCTAATCCCAAGATTATGTATGATCTCTTGTTACGTAGGTTTTTTTTTTACAGAATTACTATTCCCATCTCGCTTTTCTGTCTATTTTAGTCTTAATACACCGGAAACATGTACGCGGATGAAAGTAGAAGGATTCGTGAGCGTACGTACGGTCATGAAGTACCATCACGCGATGGTATGCTGGGTACGTATAAACCCAGCGGAGCGTATAGAGCAGTTAATAATTACCCCACGCGGTATATTTCTACAAGGGCGCGAAAAATAGAAAATCTCGCGAGCAAGAATTAAAGCATCGATGACACGTATACGAAAAATGTTTCGTTAGTATATTTTTCCAAGCGCTCCGATCGGTAAATCGCAGGAATCCAGTTTGCGGCAAGGACTTCCTGTGCGTTATGCAGCTGCCGTCGACACGGCAATTGCAGCGGCAAAAGAATTTCTCTGCACGGCCGCAGATCATTCTGGCGGAAAGAGAGAAGGGCGACGATCACGTGAGTAAGAGTGAAAGTTTGGCGAGGCATGCCTCGCAAATTATCGGCGTGATCCGTCTCCCGCATATAATAAAGGATGATTAGCTTTCAATTAACATCTAAGATGAACCTAAAAGGAGAGACTGTTCGTTATGTTAATCAACCGCGTGTTCGTCGTGTGGCGAAAACAATTATATAAATCTCCCAAACATCGCAAGAACTTCCTCGCTTTTCTTATGTACTGGTAACAGCTCTCAACTATGTCTATTATTTTGATATTAGTAGAGGTACCTCGGTATTATAGAATCACTATAGTGATCACGTGGGATATGAATTAGAATTGCTTAGGTAATCCCATACTGCGCAACCTCATCGTATACCTTCTAATGACGCTTGACCGCAAGGTTAATAACTGGAGAACACGTAAATCTATCTTCGTTTCCCTAAGATCGGCCTAACTGTACGTGGAACAGTAATCAAGAAGGGAGTACAAAAAGCTGATGTTTTATTCATGAGTCTTGAAGTCTTGGACCGTAAAAGATCTTAAAAATTGTACCAATTTTAAATAATTCTGAGAGTGTTTGGCCAAAACGCGGTTAATTTGGCCTTCGGCTATCCCTGTTTCCCAAACTGCAATCCGATCTCTACTTTAAGGATAGTCTCGCGAACGAACATCTGCTCGAGACTAACAGTATATACATAACCGTATTGAGATTATGCAAGGCTAGCCGATAGTCGGTGGATGGTAATGGCAGATGCTTTACGCCAGTAAACGTAATATTAGTCGTCGTTGCGGCGGTTGATGGTGCATGGCGAGGCCTAACGGTGGAACCACCATAACGCCCCGTAATGGTGATTCGCTTCTCCTCGGCATCCTAGGAACTTAATGCCATTTGGAGCACCGGTGTGCGCCAAGGTATTCGATAATTGATGATGCATCTTGAATGAAGACGATATCTCATTGAACGATAAGATCTTACATGATGCAGAACGTCTTTTGTTAAACGCACTTCCTCTGAACTGTATAGATTCTTCGGTCAAGTTTCGAATTAATCTTTCCTTCAAGATGAAGAGAAATCATAATTTATCAAATTTTAGTAAATATAATTTTTAAGTCTCGAACTAGAATTCTGTCAAAGTAAAGTCTACTTGAAATTAACTGCCGAATATAATTTTATTCTCATTCACTTTTCCGTAAAATGTTCAACTCTCAAAAAAGTATTTTATTTTCTATCTTACTTACAACTAATATGTGTACCCCACCGTTTCTCCATTCATCTATCAACCTGCATTTGCCAGCGTAAATGGCCAAATACTTTTTAGGGAGACTTATATCCAGCAGTGGACGCGATGGATTGATGATGATGATAATGATGATGATGATTACTTACGACAAAACAGCTTTGGATACTTCAGCATTTCCGTGAAGAAACAATCGAAGTAAAATTGATCAAGGAATTTGCAATCAAAGGAAGTGCGTTTAACGAGGAATATATGTATAAAGTAAGTGTAAGAATGTCTGTTAAACTGCTGATGCATGCAATTGAAATGTACAAATAACATAGCTGAATAACTTTTTAACTGGCAATAATTATCGGGAGACCGACGATAACTTTCTCGATGTTCAAGGAAATTTCCGACGGCTTGTACGATTCAGGTAAAACATTATTTCCTGTGATTTACGAACCGTGCACGGAACTTGTAATTCGATTTTCGAGCAGAAGCAATTGACGCGATTTCGTTTTCCGAACCGTATGCTTAACGAACAACTGTGTTCCTTCCCCGTATCGTGAAGGAACTATCCCTCGTCGATTCCTCGATCACTCCTCGATAATTGCCCGATCGGATTGTTCCGCGTTCGACGAGGACACGGTGCGCGACTTTATTAGCGCTGTCCTATGCCGCCGCAACGCGGTGTGTGGCGCAATAGAAGCTTCTTTTCTTTTGCCGGTGAGAAAACGGGAAGAGGAAAACAGCCTGCGTGCCGCGATAGAATCAACGGATCGGTTATTAATGACTTTAATGGCGCGCGCGATTCTTTGTAGGAAATGTCACGGTAATCTTGTGCGCGAGCCATGGCCACACAGTCACGTAAAACTCCACGGCGAAGAAATCACTCTGGGTTCCCTGCAAAATTACGTACAACGAATCGTGAATTACTTTGTTTATGTCTCCCCAGTAGCGAGAGAATTTCTTTATCCATCAAATCGCTCATTACAGATAATTTCGGACTCTTCGTAATTTACAGCGGTAATTTAATTTTATAATTCCCTTTTGCAATATATGATAGATTTCTAAGCGAACGCGGTTTTTTATCAAGAGAGAAATCGTATTGATCTAATCAAAACAAAAATATCAAGTTTTTTTAAAGCAGCAATGGCAAGATTAAAGTATTTCATAATGTTTCCACAGAGATATCGATAGTTTCCTTTCCTGCATTGCACCACGTTTGTGAAATTTACATA
Source organism: Temnothorax curvispinosus (assembly GCF_003070985.1). Taxonomy (NCBI): domain Eukaryota; kingdom Metazoa; phylum Arthropoda; class Insecta; order Hymenoptera; family Formicidae; genus Temnothorax; species Temnothorax curvispinosus. Next base: position 122,282 of record NW_020224925.1, on the reverse strand, counting down.
AACAAAGAATAGACAAAAGAGAGAAAGAGACAGAGAGAAGAAGCAATCCTAGAAGAAATTATTCTTCGCTGATTTCCCATCTCATCGTCCTTCAATCTTTTTTTTCCATTTTTTTTTGCTATCGCTGATCACATCGCTGCATGTGGATAGAGAAACTGGACACGCATCGCTTAATTATTCATTCATCAGTTCCTCCGAGTCGCGCCCGTGGTTATTTACAGGAAAGATCTTTCAGAGACGCAAATGCAAGGGAGGGGAGGTGGATACGCGAACAATAATTTCTCCAGAAGAATCTCGGCGGTACGGAATTCGAAAATCACTTGTTAAGTCAGTCGGCCAGCGTCGACACGAATACTTCGGGAGACGGGGCCTCCTCGACCCGCAGAGAGAGAGAGGAAAGGAGAGAGAGAGAAAAGAGAGTATACGTCCTCCGCGCTGATCGCGGCATCCCTCGCCGTGCTGGCGAATGTAGGTCCTCGGGTCGACACCTATAATGCGAACCTCCTACCTCGCCGCTGTCTCATGCGGCCACTCTTCGGGAACAGTACTACTCCCTCTCCTCGTAACCCCACCAACCTTCGTAGTTCATTGAGAGCACGATAACAGGTGTCCCGCATACCGCGCAATAAGCGCGGTTATAAGGACAAGTGTCCTACTGTCATGTTTTGTTTTTTTTTTCAATATAGAATGCTAATCATGAATGTGGAGATTTGATTTTGGAATGGACCGACATTGATTTGCGAGAATGGGAAACTGACAAATCCGTGATGCCGCAATATCGAGATATCGCGCATCATTGGCAGAACTAATGTTCAAACTCTCTATTTCTATAAAAGCGATGGAGTGCGACTTCAATCGAATTCGCTAAGCCGGAAAGAATCTACAACATGCCCTACTCTCGTACACATTTTTATTGATTTATTTGATTGCTGTCAAGAGAGCACTGTCCGGAGATTGCTGTTGAACTGCTTGGCTTCGTTCAACGTTATCTCACGCGTCTCGTCTGCCGATCTAAGGCAGCAATGTTTTCCATAACAGTGCGCGCTACATCTGCCCAATGCAACTACGACGGTTAACGGGTATACCGGATATACCGGGTATATCGATCGGTGGCACGAGCCATAGAAGGTGAAGAAGGCGAAGGAGGCAAAGAAGAAAAATATACCGGATCTATCTTGAACTGTCTTAGCTTTTCTTTACAATTTAAAAATCGCATACGCGCGTCAGAGATTTATTTACTCAATCGCGTCTTCATCTCCGCCATTCCTATGACATATTGTCAGCACGGCGGCGTAATGCAGGTTACGAAGATTGCAGAACAGGTCCGCGAAAGTTCGCCGAATGGATGACACAAGCCGGACCCGGGCTGGCTGAAGAGTCGGTCGCGAGGAGGTTCATCGGTGCCGCGTATCCCGGAGCGCCTGGCCGACCAACCGAGAGCGCCAGGAGACGAAGAAGACGAAGAAGAGGAAGAAGGAGCGGGAAAAGGAGCCGAGAGGGTAGGGAGAGAACGGCGAAGAGGGGTCCTACCCGCTTCGCCTCTGGCCTCTCTCTCTCTAGTCTCTCTTGATACACCTTTCTCCGGTTCCCCAACACCCGGCGGCGGGCCTTGGTTCCCCTTCAGTCCTCACCGGGACACAGACAAAGTTACGCACCCGGAGAAAGGTCAATCGGTCGGCCGCTCCGTCGCACGGAGCTCTCGTAATTCTTGGCCCAGTGTAACGAGGTGTAATTTTTATATCATCGTACGACGAATATCGTTTCGAAGTTATCATTCGGTCGGTCGCTCCTCTCATCTCTTCCTTTTCCTAATATATTTCTTCCCATTCGTTCTACTCACGTCCTTTCTGCTATCGGAAGTCGCGGAAGTTGGTCGCGAGGTGTTCGCCTGAACTGTGTCGACCCGAGATCGCTTTGGTGCCCATGTAACGAACAAGTCAGTACGACAGCGCGGGATTGGTTTACGTGAGAGAGTGCGCGTCTTTCTCGTGACTTTGGACTAATTCAAAGTGCTGTCGCTCCGAGGGACCTCGAACAGATGGGCGACGACATGTGGAGGCTTTGGTTTACGAAATTACTTCTGCCAGTAGCGTTTCTGCTGATAATTACCGCCCAGACGCGATCCGAGGGTGAGTTTGACGTTAGAATTTTCAACGCTAGAGAACCGATACAGCAAAAGGTGCATTTAGTACGAAATATAAAATAACGAGTGCGAGAAGAAACGAAACAGACTAAGATTTCGATTAACACGTAAAGCTGTATGAAGGTGATCGAAGTGTTTTGTAAATGCAATGGATAATAACGTTTACAATATAATTATTGTATCGTCGTATTTTATGGAACTCGCTTAACTTTCATTCTATCGGCCTTAATTTCTTCATTACATGCGGTTGACGCGTTTGACTAACGATCAACGCCGGCCAGACGAGTAAACTCACTCGACTCGTTGTAACAAGGAAACAGCGCGTGCACGTGATAATTTCTTTTGTAACACCTGTTCTTCCGCGTTCACCTCAGATAATGCGGCGTTTTCCATTAACAGGACATCTACCCGTATACACGACTTGTGTAACGCTAGGCTCGGCAGAAACGAGCCGACGCGTGACTGGTTCTTTTTTTTTTCTTGTAATTAAAAACAACGCAATGTAATGAACGAAAAATTAAGAAACGGAGATCTTTGGTTTTATGAATGAAACGCATGGAGTAAGTCTAACGTTTCTACCTGTCAAAATATGCGCAGACAAAAAGCTCGTAAGAATAACAGTTTTTCTGTGTAATAAAATCTCCGTTGAAAAAAAAGAGCTCTCGTTATATAAAAAATAAAAATTTAAAGATTCGAACGGTTTTTATATCAGAGATATTATCAACGATCATTTTAATTAACGTAACGATCGCCGGTAATTGCACAAATTTACGGAAACACATTGGAGGCATCACTTACGCTTTATGTGTTATAAACCGCATAACGGTTTGCGCGGCTTATGGTGCTCAGTAGCGTGTACTTTATACAAGCATCCGCTCGCTCGATACCGCGATCTAGTATCGGTGATCCAGACAAACTTACGTTTCTCCGGTTGTGCCCCCGAAAAGCGCCGTTATTGCGCGGCATCGCGAAGCCTGATTTTCCGGTTATCGGTGCATTTAAGTTGGCGTTTCCTTTTATTCCCGTGCAACGTTATTAAGCTGTTATTAAACGAATCCTCTTATTAACAACACATCATATTACACGTTTGTGCAATTAGATATGTGATATGCAAAATAATACATCGAACATATTTACCAATCTTGTTAATATGTAACTATATTGCTATGAATCGCATATTGCCTGATGTCTTTATAAGTTGCAAAAAAATTTAATGAAATACCGGATCAAAAGCCGTAAACAAGTCCGATTTTTTTAACCCCACTACGATTCTACAATTGATCAGACGAGTGTAGCTTCAGTCAAATATCTTCGAGTGAAATCAGCCTTATAAAGTATTTCTGTCGATGATGTCGGACGTGCGTTGTCCATGAGTTTTCGTCCACCTGGTCGACGAGATCGAGATCGAGATCGTGAACGTGAGCGAGCCGGGGACGATCGAGATCGGGATCGAGCGAACAGGGCGCGTTATCCTAAGCATTTTTTATCGGCGGCGGTTGGCCTTGCGGACATTAGTTCTGCAAGCGGCTCTCACATTCACCTCCTGCGAAATAGGAGAGATCGAGGGACCAAGGAACTCTCCTCTAACGAGTCTCTCGATTCTGATAAATCGCTCGAGAGTCATTCGCGATGCTCTTGAATATGAAATACGATCCTGCGTAATAAATCCGCATGAAGAACTTTACAACTTAAATAGATATTAGATATTAGAAAGAGAAAAGAAAAAGATAAGAGGAGGAGAGAGAAATTGCAAAATTTCTCGCTGAAGCTATAACGAGGAGCGAATTACATCTTGTCTTTAATGATAAACTCTAGCATAGACGATCGCAATCTTTAAAACACTGTTAAGGTTCTTATTATCGGTTTGCGTTAGTTTATTGTTCACAATTCAAGAGATTAGAATTTTTTCCCGAGGAACACCTGTGCGTGCACTTCGCACGTCGAGCAATTTCCTCGGGATAACAGAGTGCTTTTTTTTTAAAGGCGAGATTTCTCTCAGGAAAACGCGATGTGGGTCCTGGAAGACAGATAGCAATAAGATTTACGGCGCAATTCGGGTGGCGAACGGAACGACCGCTCGTTTGCGAATGATTTTCCACCGGCTAAATCACTCTCGAGGCGTTCAATGAAACGTACGGTGAAATTTACGACTAGGCGCAAATCGCCGGTTATCGTCGAATGGCGAATGAATAGGTATTCTATTTGATACTTCCGGTACTTGTAATTTGAGAAATTCCGTATTTACTATAATTCTACTTCTACGTAATACCCAAGAATAAATAATAATGCTAACGTAACGGCGAACTTTTCCTCAATCATTTATATCGAATCCACGTTTGATTTACGACGAAATGTAAATTGCCAAGCTATAGATTGGGCAACCGACGACTGTTGACGCAATTCTCCTCGGACTAAGAAAAAGTTAACGCGTAGCTCGTCCTGCAATTGAAGACGTTAGAGACGGTACAGATTTCGTCAAAGCAAGATCGCCTACATGCAGCATCAAGTTTCACGCGAAGGGAAAGTGTGCAAATAACAATGAGTGTATCTCATTGGAAAGCTCAGTCACGAGTATACCGGTACGAATGGTTCTAAATTTCGCTGCCTTTTTTGCCAGCCTTGGGAGAATGTTCAGATATTGGGAACACGGTCGAAGGAAAGACTGTAATGCGCGGTAAAAGAAGAGACTGTACCACAATTTTTTTTCTCCGAACGTATGTCTCAATTTTTATTTCATAAATTTTATTTCATCTTTTTAGAATCTTTATCTATATCAAAATTATCTATTTTTGTTTGAATTGCTTTCTATCTTTCATAAAAAAAAAAAAAACGATTTGGTCACGCACAACCGTGAAGTCCAGATTCTCGAGCGAACAGGATGTTAGCGTGGAATGTTTTCCTGGACCTCTATTCTCCTCTAGCGCGTTCATTACTAATGCATTATCGCATGCTGGACTTTCTCCGCTCGATAGAAAAACAGGCGGCGTCCGCATCGCGATGTTGACGCGTGCAGAAAACTTCCAGCATCGTTTTGCGCAATCATCGACGACGCCGTGTAAGGGGTGAATTCCTTCGGCGCGGTTTCCATTTTATTTACGAGCGTGCCGTAATAACGTTAGGCAGGTGTGCAAATACAGGGTGTCTCTCACTAAGTGCCACTTTCTTTAAATCGCGATTTCTCTAGCCAATTTTGAATTGATTTTAAAAATGTCAAGGCAGGTCATCCGTTTGTCGCAGCTTTCCAATTTCAACACATTTCTTACATTTACAACTCTCCAACATATATCATATATCTTTGTAACTAAGATTCAAATTAAGATTGAACAAAAGATATTTTATTATCTGTTTTTCTTCCGTTGAAACTTATATAGTTTTCAGAAAGCACTAAATCGCTTATAACTTGTGAACTATGGATGCCTCGATATTTATATAAAACGAAGATTAAATTTAAAAAATATAAAGAAAATATGTTTAAAAGGAACACCCTGTGACGACGCCCCTACATATGTTCAACATTGCAACTGTGGACGTTTTTACGTATACCTATCCGCCTGATACCGGTTCAGTCAGTCACGAAGTTATGTTTGTTCTACTCAATGCGCAAGGCTGGGGAGAGATAATTTTTTTTCACAAAACTAGCTAAAGAGAAGTTTTGCCATAAGAAACATACTAAAACGTTCTTCTTTGGAGAACACGGAAAAATCCATTTTTAATTGTTGCTTCAACAAGAATCAACGAAAAGGGACAACTTATATTTTTCAACTAATTTGTACTTATTTTATATAAGTTTGTCTCAAAATGACATTATATATCTGTTACGCTCGTTAAAGTAACAGTGGAACAAGTCGTATTTTCTTCAAGGACAAAATAAATTTGAAAGGGATGTTGGATCACGGTCACCGTCTGCGAAATGTCCTTTACGGCGTTCAGTGCACCGCGTCGATGACGTTAATCAGCAGCTTACTTGCGCTATTTATTAATGCAAATTATCCCCGTGTCGCGGCTATTTTTGTCGCGGTCGTGTTTGCTGCAACGAGGGAAAATCGATATATAGCGCTACGTGCGCTCTACGTGCGCGCACCTGTCCGCGCGATACCAGAAATAATCGCCTCATTCTCGTTTTTACAATTCCAAATCGCGCGAATCAGCAGCGGTAACAAGAGGTACGCGCGGAAGTACTTCGCGTATAGCTGCACGCACCGAGTTGCAAGCACCGAGTTGCCAGCTCAACGTAACGATCGTGCATTCATTTTTTTTTTGTGGCTCGCGCGCTGTTTTATCAGGAAGTACGAATCTCGGTGCGCGGCAGGAAGTCGCGAGGGATATACTTGCGGTTCTTCAACCGCGCTCGCTCGCCGCGTATTACGTCCGAGAGAAGAAGAAAGAGATGGCCGAGGTGTGGTGTCTCTCGATTCACGAAAGTGGACACGTGGGCATCATCCGTCCGAGAGCTCCGGGCGATGAAAGTCTGCATTCCCTCGAGAGTATCGAGACTTCGGGGCCTAATTTCACGGAGCTCATCCGCGCGTAAGCCGTGAGAAAAACCGGCGCCGTACCTTCTCCCCCCCCCCCCCCACCACGAGAAGACTCCATTTTCACTTCAATGAGACTCGATGGAACTCTTCCTTTTTAATGGTCTTACTTGTCCACGATTCGGCCTGATTTAATTAACTTAATATGTATTTATTCAGTATACTAAAAATACTAGAAGAATTACATATTAGAAGAATCTCTCGATATAATAGATAATAATTATATAAATTATTGATTATAATTCGAATATGCAGAAAAGATACATTTTTGTTAAATATTCGTGCCACTTGGACACGTGAACTGCGTCATGGAATAATGTTTGCGCACGAGAATAGAATGTCCCATTGCTATGGAATGCCTTAACGATAGATCGAATGCGATTGGTCTTAACGGATCGTGAATACGTGACTCGCGCTCGAGCTAAAACTTAAAGCATCGGCGTAGGCGAATCGATGTAAGAAGGTATCGTATCGTTCGTTCAGCGTGTCCACATTGGCTTCGTTTGGCTCCGACCCAGATTTTTGCATAATCTTATGTAACCGTGTTAACAAAGGTGCTTCCTAACGGATTGCACGGATTACGTGACATTACTAATGATTTTATTTCCTCAACGGTACGACGCGCCCAACTACATCTTTCTGTATTTAATTATGCAACATGCACACGATAGTGATTTTAAATTGCAACTCATTCATTTAAATGATTACACCATCTTCAAGAATCCCGGATGAATAGAATAAATTGACACGAAACTAATTTTTTTCGTTTTTGCAAAAGTACGGTATATCGAAAACCTTTTTACGTGTTTCGCCTAAAATACGTGTCGCGACCTCGAAAGCGAACGATTCGTTCACTTCGCCATGAATTTTAATTAGCCGCAGCGTTCGAAGTATTACGACTTCAGAATCGTCACTGCCTTCGCGCATAACTTATCGGATTGATCGATTTTTTTTTCTAAAATCGCGCATTACGAATTTGCGCGACGATACATATAGGTTTGATGCAGCTGCAATTTTATTACTTAGATCTTCTCGCATATGCAAACGTCGAAATTAATATCTTTACGGCGATAAGTGGAACGGCGTTTCTCAATTCAAGCGTGACATAACGCCATTACGGACCGCACGTGCAAACATCACACGCCAGGAAAAAACGTAAATGAAGCACGGCGAGAAAGAGATTTTCCGTTAGTCGTCTCGGGACGGCAGGTTTGCCAAGTGCGTTTGAATCGGCAGCAATTTCTATATATTTATGCACCAGCCAGGCAAGGTCTTCTGGTCTCGAGAGGAGAATCCTCTCGTCATACAATAATGCGCTGCACGCGTGAATTCAAAATGAGTCTCGCCTTCGTGTTATCGACCGAATCACCGCGGGCTAAAGCCAGTTTTCTGAAATTCCAGCCTCGTCCGCCACGAAATACGATGCTCTTACTATCCATGAGATTCTCAAGGGCTTAATAATTTTTTATTCGTCCGTATAATTCGCCATCCGGTGAATAAAAAGAAACGAGGATGCAAACGTTGCCGATAAACTTGGCGTCGAACGACATCGAGTCGCGAAGATTCTCGACTTCGGCAAAAGGACTAGAACTTCCTTTTGCCGAAGTTGTCGTTAATTATCTAAAAAAAGTTTTAGATTAAATATCTGTCTTAAAATTTAACCACTTGTACTATCAAACATTATACACATTAATCGAAACGCGACAAGTCAAAATGTATTATTTATGATTTTGATTTATTTAAGGACGCACTATATATTTCAGAAGAAAAATTATTAAAATATCATCATTTGTCTCCATATCGATTAGCATTTCCGTCATACGAGACGGTGACAATTCTGTTGGGAAGTTCAAGCATTCCGCGACGAAAATTATAGTATATCCTACAAGGTCCTCTCGATCGCGCGGCCCGGCGTCTATCATTACCCCGCGTTGATGCGTATCCGCGTGTGCGTAATACCGTTGCTCGTGTTGGCATTGTTGCAATCGCTTCACGAAGAAATGCGTTTCTCATGCGTCGCGGCAATCGAAGCAACAACCCGGTGTCCTTCGCTGTCGCGGGACAACGTCGCCGTTTACCGTTGCAACGCGATTTTCGCTTTACCGCACGCTGTCGCCTCCTCGATCGCCTCTCCTTCCATTAACATACGTGTCCGATCTCGTGCGTTGATTGCCTGCGTTTCTTTCCTTTTCCCTTTTCTTCTTTTTCCCTGGTGTGCCGTAATCACCGTCCGAAGCCAGCGGCGATCATCTCTTCGTCTTCGACGACCGTTGGCAATCGCGTCGTCATCATCGTAGGGATTATTTTCTGATGCGTTGTCGGATATGAAAGCTTTTCTTCCTGGAATGGACGGCGCGACGGCAAGGACGACATCGATTACTTTGCAGCGAGAGGAAAACTCGTCTTCGCGAGGCGCCTATCCGTGAACTCTAATGACACATGTGCCCCGACAAATCTATAGGCAATCTTTCCGGTCTGCGTGATCGTTGATTAAAACGCATGATCATTAACGTTGCTTGTTGTAGAAACTCATGTAGCCAATGGTATATTTACATAATGAGAAAGTAAGGCGGTAATAAATACCTTCGCTGCTTTGAGTAGCTCATAAAGCAAATTTGTAATTGTAATTCACGTCCTTCCATTCCGTGATCTGCCGGCCAGAGAGAGAGAGAGAGAGAGAGAGAGAGAGAGAGAGAGAGAGACGCGGATGAAAATGATTTCACTGTTTTGCATCAGTCGGACGCTCTTACGGAACATTCCTCCGGGTAATTTTAACGGTAACGAATCTTCCCGTGCTCGCCCCTGTGTGCGTTCCGTGTATTTTCGAAAATCTCCGCCATCGCAATTTATTCTTCCGCTTTGTAACGATATAACGGCTAAGTATATCATCTTTGCAACGATTATAATTAAAGACGCAAGAGAGAAAGAGAAAGAGGGAGAGGGAGCAAGACAGGGTCTCTCCTCCGTGACTGCAGAAAGGTAAAAGCGAGCAATCTGCGGCGGAATGCGAAATAGCAAAACAAAGTCGAAACCTCCGCGCGAGATAGGCCGAGAGTATTACGGATCAGTAACACGCGCGATCGCGAGCACACTTGCATCCGGTTGCGGGCGTACCGCTGCCGCCTCTGGGATTAGTTACAAATTACTTGCCGTATCCTGCCGAGTTTATTAAGTTCTTGTAGCCCCCGGTCAAAATTAATTCGCGTGAATTGCGCAATGAAGCGTGCCATCAGGCAAACGTCGAGATCTCAATGATAGACAAATAAAAGAAAAATCGTGGAACTTTTTTGCCTTCAATTTGTTGGCTTTACGAGAAAATGAGAAAAAGTTTTGAATATTTTATTTGCATATTTTAATATGACTTCAATATGTGTAAAACTTCAATACGCCTGACGCGCGTTTGTTCACCGTTTTATAAACGAACTGTATAACCACGATTAGCGTCCCGGCACGTGCCACCGCGAGCGAATAACTGTAATATCACTGCACCCGTTCACGTGCAGACGACTAATTAAAACATACGTGTATAATACACACGTCCGAGTGCACAGCACGGAAGACCACCAATTAATGCCGGTCTCTCTCGACCTGCGTTTTGATGACATAACTGTTCGCCCGTCGCGGCACGCCGAGGAAAATCATCACGGGGAACGCGCGCGCGCTCACGAATTAGGACGTTAAACGATGCGGATATAATTGCGAGCTTTTCATTGAGAAAAATTCACTCGAATACATTTTGAACATCTTTCTCGCTCGTGCTCACGTCATATTTTGCGTTATTAATTTTAATAGTCTTTCCGCGTTCATCAGTTTACTTGTAGAAAAACTTTCAATTGTCATCTACGCGTACATTGTTTTATTATCCATTTTATGACAAGATCTAGGTATGTTATTTTAGAAGGAAACGATTTGAATTCTAAAAAACCAATGTCGATACTGAAACTTCTATTCTATGCACGGAGAAAATTTTATATTAAATTTTACTATGCTGTCGCACCAACTGCGGACCATCAAGACGCACAAGTTTAAATGCTATAGTCTTATAGTAAAATTACTATGTCATTGAATGCTATGATCGTAGCACTAAATGCTATAGACATAGTAATTTTACTATAAGATTATAGCATTTAAACTTGTGCGTCTTGATGGTTCGCAGCTATATAGTGCGACACCATAGTAATATTTACTATAAAATTTTCTCCGTGTGCCAATAATAAACCTGAATTAAAATCTATGTCGTTTTGTTCCATTGTACCCGTACCACCTGCCACATTCGACAAATAATTATCGCGCTGCTCGAACAGGTTGTTACATTGATTCGCAGGGGGGCGATTCGCGGAAAAGCTCTGAGCTCGCGACAGCCAGGTAGACAGCTCCGTAAACGCAACCTTGCGTAACGTTCGGCTAACGGCCCCGATACCTCTCGATACTTTCAGCCACGAATAGCCTGGACGCTGCACGCGCTCTCCGGAGGAATCGGCGTCGCTCGCTCCATTGTAACAGAATGAAAATACCGGGCCGGACGTCTGCAACAGCGAAACGTAATGCGCGCACGCGGGGCGTGTCCCGGTATGTTACTTGGCATCTCACCTGCCCACACACACGCGCGTGTGCATTCTGCTTTTGCCTTCCTGCTTGGGAGCGCATCGCGCGACACAACGCGGCGGCGACCGATGCAATCGTTCGCCATTGTCCATTATATGCGCCGGCCGTGTCTTTCTCTCCCGAGCGGGTAGGCGGCACCGGACGGCTTTTACTAAAGACGGAATTATCAGCGTCGTGCGCATCGCGAGCGTTCGCCCCGCTTGAATTTTCCCTTCCGTGTACGATATCAGCGAAGATATTATGTATCGATATAATTATCGCATGGATCAAGCTCAACTTGTCGAATTAAACTTGAACGGAGCAAACGAACGTAGAGAGGAAAGGGATCTATACTTGATCTCGCTTGGCACGATCGTCCGATGGTCGATGGTGCAACCGCTACCAAGTCGCAGATGTAAGTCGTGAACGACCTCGCGGAGTCACGGACCGCGTCGCTTCCGTTGTTTGTCCGCTTTTCTCTCAGGAATTTTTGCGGCGACCGCAAAGTACGGAGGTCGGTACTACTACTGTTTCTCGAAATTGTCTTACAGCATTACGATCGTCGCGGAACGCGATTTATAATAGGTACTGAAGGCGTCGTGCTTCGTGCAAGTGGGAATCTTGCTTATTCGCGCGCGCCCGTACCCTCGACGCGACTCGAAGCGACGCGCATCATCGCGAATCGCGGATTTATCAGCGCCAACAACACGTAATGTCATCGTTCTCACGTAATCACGGAAGATGAACTGAGACGCGCCGCTTGAAGGCTTTCGACAGAGGTTTTCTCGCGCCGCGGCTCGTATTATCGTGATTAGCGGCGACGGCGTTGCGTTTCTGCGTTTAAGCGAATGTCTTATGTAATTGCGGTTAATTACCGTTATTCCGTACGTTTTTGCATTACTATACATTAAGCACCCCATTAAAAGAGAACGAGCAACATTTCGCGAGATTAGCGTGGCGAGTGTCATTAAATCTCCATCTTCCACTCCACTCGTGGAATTGGGATTTCTGACATTTGTGGTTGACTACCACGCTCGAATTGAAAACCGCCGAATCGATTCCTGGTCATTTACATGTTGCACGACTTGTATTCTCGTAACTTTCCCATTTTGGAAAGGTCGAAAAATAATTCTGTCAACCGTATCACGAGCTGGTTAGAGCGGATTGACTTTAACCTTTTCTATTGACAGTTATACGTTTGTTGAGAATTAATCGTGATTGTTATCTTCAGACGCACGTACGAAATCCACACAATCAATCTCTCGAAGCGGGTTTTCAGACCTTTTTTGGATAAAACTGGTAGTAAAAAGCGACACTCATTTGTGAATGAATGTTGTATTTATCGATGCCTTGAAGCAAGAAAGAATGCAGTAAGAAGACTGACATTTGTATTTCGTAATATTAATATAAAGATTAAGAGATATTTGATGAAGGTAAAAAATAATTTATTTACACAAGATGCTAAACTCAAAATACATTACTTGAAAAAATAGTCAGACATCTTGTTAAATGCACTCTACTTGTCTTGTTAAATAATTCTACTTGATCCTATCGCTATACATCTAAATTGATACGTTGAATATAATTTATATTCCGCACGTCGACTGTGGACGCGTAACGTTTGCCGTACGTGAAAACACGCGTCTGTTATAGTAACATACTGAACCGATCCAGAATCTGGTCCTTGTGCCAGACATCGATTCGACACCGTCAATTCACGCGGTAAATTCACGTTAATGATTCGCGGTGTCCCACACAAAAGTAGGACAACGCAGCGCTTTTCGCACTCTGTCTGACCGGTAGACGTTTATTGCCAATTATTGCTTACGTGACACGACTCGACAATTATTTAGCGAAAAATAATTCTATAAGAGCCGATATTATGACTCATATTTCTTGCATTGAAAATCCGTTATTATCCAAAACTTCAATTTTGATTTACTAGGACGGATTAATTTAAATTTTAATGATTCAGAATGTAAGCAAGTTAAGACGATAATTAACATCCGTTTATATAAATTTATTTTACACCATCTATCATTCATTGTTCAGAATAGAGTTCTACTTGCGATTTTATATACTGCGCATTTTGATTTATGTGTATTTTTAGATGTATTAAATAATTTGTATAATTTATACATAATTTATGTATTCCGCGATTCTTCAAATAACTTTCATATTGCTCATAAAATTATAAATAAAATTTTGTTCTAAAATACAATGCTAATTTATAGTTCGTCCAAAGTATAGGATTTCGACGAAACAAATTACAGGCTCAGAATCCGAAACGTTTAATTTATCGATGTCGTATTGTTTGCTGCGGAAAATCGTTTCTTTTTCACGCTTCTCTTCCACGGTTTCGTGATGCTGCCATTCCGCGCAAACGTTACCGTTGCAGACATACGCATAGATACGTATGGCAATCATACGGCGTGCTACAGGTTGACATTCCATCTCGTGCCGTTATGTAAACGTCCACACAGGAGTCAAAATCTCTCCTTAGCTGGCACTGGTCTCTCCCAATTACGCAAGTCACCGCCGGAGTCGCGCGCCGGTGACTTTTAGAGCGGCTGCGAAATCCGACCGCGGATTTAGTCGCGAACTCGGAAGCCGATACGTTTCGAACAGATATTTATCGGCTTTTGTTCCGCCTGATTTGATCGTAACGACTTTGTAACGTAATGTTTTCATCGCGTATATATATTAAAGAGAATATTTACTGACTGTGAATAAAGTGTGTAAATGTGAATCAGAAACTATGTAGGTAACTTCCACTGTTTATGCTCTCCTAACGTATTCTACTTTACATAACTTCACGTAGTTTATGTGTTTTACGACTTTATTGAAAGCAAGAAACTGCAGTGACGATATCTAAATACGTCTGATTATCACAATACTGATTATTACAATATATAACTTGCATAATCCTGCCTATGGCGAAATCAGCGCGATCATTGTGCAAAATTACACTGATCAACATCGAGGTGTTATTTAATACTCCGCGGATTGCAAAGGAGGGTAATTAATTGTAATGAAAATGGAAGACATCATTGTCTGCTCCGTACTCGTTTCTAACAGTTTCCTATCTTAGAAAGGCCTCCTTCCCCCCCTCGAGGAAACAGAGATGTAAAATTAACCGAGATACGGAGAGCATACAGTCTGAGATTAACGCAAGTAGACGGCAGTGTGCGCGTGTGGGAAAGAGACACATGCCGCACACACCGAGAGACACACACAAGCCCGACAGGTTTGTGTCTCTACCGGCACGGTTCACGGCAGTAAAAACGGGGCCAAAATGTTAACCACTTTCTAGACCGTCGACGTATTATCGAGTCATACAGCATGTCGTATCGTTTCCCACAAGAGCGTACCCAGGTAGCAAGCACTCGTCATTTTGACGTCAATATTTGGTCATAATTGGTCAGTAACGTCATTCGTCGATTAAGTGACGTATATTTAACGTCATGTTTTAATACGTCAAAAAGACTTTGTAAAATGACATTATATAGACGTTTAATTGACTACCCAGGTAGCAGACAGTCGTCATAATGACGTGATTCTTACGTCATTTTATGACGCATGTTACGTCATTTATTCCTAAAGTTTAACGTAAAAATGACATTTTTCACAGTATTTTTCACAGGAATATTCCACCATTTATAAAGTGTTTCGTAACTTTATGAACGACGTGGTGAATTTATGGTATAAGTGGATCTAGTTGCGTGTGTAATTATAGTTTTATGACAACTATTTCATGCAGTGTTATAACTATCAAAAAGATATCATTACAAAATTTTTGAACACTTTAAAGATGTACCTGTTATAGACAAGTACAGTTAATAAGGAAGCATCAGGGTGAGAAGATCGTCACTGTCCACTGGATCATCGAAGTCAAGCGACTCAGACGCGGTACTGTGCTAGGATGGGTGACCGCCTTGAGAGCGGCTATACGCACATGGCATGTAACGAAACAGTTAAAAAAGTTTTTTTTTTTTAAATAAAGAAAAAGAACATTTTTTTGTAAACGTTTATCAAGTAAACATTTTAAAATTTTAATTTCATAAAAAACATTTCTAGAAACCGGTATGTCGTACATTAGACCTATTTTTGCCGTCAATAAAACGTCAGAAAATGACGTCGTTGGGATGTGACTTAGGACCGTGAAAAATACGTCATTTTTACGTTAAACTTTAGGAATAAATGACGTAACATACGTCATAAAATGACGTAAGAATCACGTCATTATGACGACTGTCTGCTACCTGGGTAATGGCATAGGAAACTCCATCATACCCCACATACTTGGTACGCTCAACATCTGATCGTGATTTGCCTTTTCACGGCGGGATTAATGAATTGCCACTTTGCAGCGTACTCTAAAATTTCTCTCTCATAATACACGCGTTGATCGCCGTATATCGACCGCCTGGAAAACTGAATATTAACATCCATCAGCGTGATGCGAAATCTATACGTGCGTAGATATAATCTCATTACGAACGCGATCGTGATCGTTTCATTCACGCGCGCGATGACGTGAATTGAGGATCGATTGCGTCGATCGGGGAATTGCAATCCCGGGTAATCGGGCAATATCGCCGGGCGTTAGAAATCGGTTAGAGCATCTGCGCGATAATGGAACCAGCAGTTTTACCCGTGAGTATATCCACCTCGTATCCCACATTCAGCTAACAGTACATAGCCGACGATACACGCTGGCACCTGTATGTGCGTGCACGCGTGCCCACTTACGCGCGCGGCGCTCATAAAAGAGGAAAAATAAACCCGGCCACCTAAGGCACCTTCGCGACATGCTTCGCTGAGAATTCCGGGGACGAGCGGCGAATAAAAATCAGCTAGAGTTCCTATTCGATAAGCGGGATCATTAAATATGTTGCATCTATTAAATTAAACGGCGTCTAGTTCCGTTAATCCGTGGGTGTTTCTTTCTCTTTCTCATACATTATAAACCGAAACTTTTTAAAAGATATATATTCCGCCTTCAAATTTATATAATTTAACAGCATCGATTAGAAAATCTATTATGTAAGAATCTCTACGAAAAACAAACCTATTTATTACTTATTGTTAGAACAAAAGTGCCGATCGTTCAATTATGTGATTGTGGTGAGTTAAATGAACATATTTCGACGAAAAAATCCTCGTTTCCCAAGCAAATTGAACACTTTGGCGCACGTGAATGCGCGCGTCACGGCGAGTGAGCATAAAATTGCACCGCATTAGCGTGAAGGTTTACTCATGCAGTTAGAAACGATAGAGATCGAAGAATCGAGTAATGGATGTATTATTCGTTATTAAGTCGCTTACCAGGAAGCCTAATCGGAAACCGGTGAAAGCACAGAGAAATGTGCCGCTTCTGTCCTTCTTTGGGCGTGTTTTACGCGATGATTAACGCACTTCTCGACAAACCTGTCTGGGCGGGCGTGGGTGTTGCCTCGAGACAGCTATATACGTACGTGAGCGGACAAATCGGCAACGAACCGATTAACGGCTGACAAAAATCGCGGCAAAACCGCTCGCTATACCGAATTAGATACCGGACCGAGCCTTTATTCTACATTGGCTCGACATTGGTAAAAATTGCATTATTGCGCCAAAGCCAGTCGGTCGTGTCGTTCGATAAGCGTATCGTAAAGTCATGTCAGTCAGAAAATAAGGACACGCAAAGAATATCAAGATTATTGCACAATATAAGGGAATAAACATTCCTTAACATACATAAATACATACGGAGTAAAAATCGAGACGGATACGTGTCTCCTCGACTCTGCGAAAAATTATTATCGTTACTTCACAAAAAAAAGTCGCGATCGGCAGTCACGAAGACTAATTGATCAACCTGTTTCCATCAATTTCGGAATAACGATTGCGTTATGTGGTGCACGTATATATAATCAAATCCAGCATAAGAACAGTATTACCCTGGTTCGACGAATCAATTTGCGCAGGCATGCAAGGTCACCTCGCGATCGTCGCTCTCGCGATCGAGTTGTACGATTGGAAATTAGATCGAAAAATAGAAGATGAAGCATCCGCGGACGCGGTTCCCAGGAGCGGGTCGGCGATTTCGCAAAGCGGGCGCGAGCGATGGAAGCGGAGGAAAGCAGATAGCATCTAGACCCGTTGCATAAGGATGAAAGTACCTTGTAGCGACTGACTGAGTAAATAATAACGGTTACGTGGCGCGCAGAGAGACGCTCTTCTTCGCTCGAAAGACCGTAATGAGTGAGCCATCTCGGGCTGGTACCGTGGGACCCGCCACGAAACCGGCACAATTGATCATTATACAATGTGTACTGATTATTGCCACTCGTGTGGGGTTACGACAATTATTTCAACAACGTGTGTTACCTCGTCGCGCGCGCGAGAAACGCCGTGGATTATTGCAACGAGCTCGCAGCCATTGATGCTTTGCTCGGTTCAGACTCAACAGAGAATTCTCAGTGAATCTGGAAAACCTATAAAGAAGGACGATTTTCTCGGAAATTTTATTGTTCCACAAATCTGTTGGCTAAATACAAAATTTAAGCGCAAACTTCGAAAGAAATACTCTCGAACTGTGTGCCGTCACTTGACTTTGGACAAGAACTGTTGCGATAATAAAGACAAAAAGTTTTACTTTACTATGGCCGGTATTCATAGTCGGATCTTATTTTAAGTAATATCTCAAGATGCTAATACGGCTCTGTGATTGGTTAATGACATCTTAAGATTGTACTTAAGACAGTCTTAAATATATAAGAACCGACTATGAATATCGACCACAGAGAGTCGTATCAGCATCTTAAGATATTACTTAAGACGGTTTTGAAATAAGATCTGACTATGCATACCGGCCTATAAATATATTCAAAAATAAGCTCTATACGGTAGTGTGGTCTAGTGGTAGAGCGCCAGACTCGTAATCTGAGGAACCAGGTTCGAGTCCACTAGAGCCATGAAGCATGGAATGTTTTTCCGATAGCTGCGCCCCTCCGTGCAAGACAGGCTCTTGTGCGGAGAAAACTGGGCTCCGTCTTTCGGAAAGAGACGTTAAGCCGTTGGTCCAAAGGGTTAAAGTGAGAGGAGAAGCTGAAGAAGGGTACGTAGTATTGGTAGATTGCGAACCCTGCAGGGATATGCAATAAATTACGAATTTTACAAGAATAAGTTCTATACGTAGAAATTAATTTCCGACATACTTTTTCCTTACACATGTCAGAGAAATGTCATGCGTTAATAGAAATTACGAAACGCGCTGCTTTCTCTCGAAAGGCGCGTTCTCGTAACGTTCTTAAAATCTGACTATCAATCTGCTCGATCAGTTCGATTAACCATCGATCGAGACGGACAGCTTCCGCGATGAAGGAAAAGAAAAAGGGTGACTCTGCGAAGAGCGTAGTGACTCTTCTCTTTCTTTTTTTTTCTCTCCGACCTATCAGTGCAGAAATCCGCGAAGCGCAACGATCGCGAGCGCGGCACGATGAATTCGATAAGATCGCGGAGATACTGCCGCGTGTGCTCCGCGAGCCGTGTAAATACAGTTTTACACGCAAACACGAGATCGCATGCTACGCGTGTACCTCGCAATTCGCAGCTTCTCCCTTTTATTTTCATCACCGCGCCTCCTTTCGTTTTTCTTATAGGCTTCCCCGATACGTCAGCCACCATTTCGGTACCGTGAGATCCTTCTTTTTGGATGAAAACTGCCTTTCTTATAACGCATTGTTGTCGAATAACCTATTTTAATTAAAAAGATCCGTCTCTCTTTCTCTTTCTCTCTTTCTTTCTCTCTGTTTCAAGTGAGTACCACACCTTATAATTGCAAAACCTCATTGTTTTAAATTCCATCCGGTGAGTGCCTAAGCGTGCGAATGTCCAATATCGTGTATTACCACAACGCAACGGAGTTATCTAATCCAACAAATTTTTGCCCGACGTGATAAGCATAATTTCAAAGCTTCGAAAGTATACAATGTACATGATACACATTTCGATAGTTTCGCAGGCGAGTCGTTTCGCAAACAATATCGCCGCTACATCACGTACCGTTGCTTGTGCAGGCATTCCAGTCTTGTAATCTTCACTCAGGCGCGCGCGATGAGCATAATTCCTTTTACCATTTTCGCAACGAACTATTCTTGCTCTAGTTTTTAGAAATAAAATATATTTTAGAAATATTCTCTTTTCCCTCTGTTGTCTAACGTATTTTACAGCTATGTATATTTTAGAATCAATGCATCAATAACTGCTAATTATTAATTACTTTACATGTAATACTTTAGCTTATAAAATTAAATAACGAATTAAATTTGTGAATCAAATTTCGCGACGTAAATTAGTAAATTAATTTCATGGATGAAAGAGCTCGAGCCTAATAAGGAAAAGTCTCGCGACTTGTGTGTTCGCGAGAAATGCTCGGTTCGATTGGGGGGCGATCGACACAATCACGTCGCCGCAAGCAATCTTTTATTTTATGTCACGCAGCTTGGTTACCCCACCGGGGCGAAAGCACTTTATGTGCAACGCATAACCAATAATACTGATCTAAAATTCAGTATTCCAGTTATACGCACGGTGTTACCTCAAGCGACGTAACGCTCTCGAATATTACCTTTTCGGAGAACAGTAATCTCATTACTGTTAACGCGAATACATTTAGCACGTGTGAAATGTCCATAACAACACAATGGTATAACGTTCGCTCGAACGTTATACCTTTCTCTTCCACCGCCGTTTCGACCTATCATTTTACGTTGTAAAAAAATGGAGATTAAGCTAATTTAGAGAGAGGTATAATCCGATGTTCCCCCTCCTGAATGGAATTGTCCCGCGTCTTCGCGCGCGCATTATTACGGGCCCTTAATCATGCGAAGCTTACGCATAATTCGGGATGAAAGATCGCGTAGAAAGTGTCTGGGAAACTGCGAGGATCCGCAGCTACGAGATGACGCAATTTCCGTGGCTTTCCCTCGAGGCATCATCCTTCTTCGAATAAGGCACCGCTGCTGCAAATGCTGCAAATGTTCGGCAATTGTGAACGTCGGGTTGAATGTCCGTTTCAATTTCTCTTTATATCTGAAAACTCGACTCGGTGGAAAACACGACGATGACAAACGTCGCGATAAACTCGGCGATGCGCCGATTCCCGTTACCGCGCTCGAGGCGTCTAAATTAGAAACCCGGGCAGGGATAATATGCGCGGCGCACGATACAATGGATCGGTATCATAATTGACGACGATTGTAGTGCAGTTACGCGAGGCATTCGACTGAAGTCGCAGAAAGATATATAGAATAGGTTTACGTGTTCTCGCAAGTATGCGTTTCGAAAGTGCAAGTGCACGATCCTCGGGGATGCGTCTCACGTTGTTATACGCCCTGCCACTGACATTTTCCATCGTCTATCTCGAGCTCTCGCGAACGCGAAATGTGAACGTGATATAGCCTCTGATTCACGGCGCATAAATGTGAGTCGGCTGGGTGGCATGATTTTGCACTCGATCAACGATCCGCTAACAGAGGCTATATTAAATGGCATGATGGAGTAACATTCTAATGCAACTTTAATCGGAATTTCTCTTTGAAGAGAAAGACTCATCTTCCCTAATTCCCCCCTTTAGAACAAACTTTTTTTAACTTGAAAGTAAACCGTTATTTAAGCAACTCATGAACGTGAGTTATATTTTACTACCTTGCACCGTGAAAAAATTAACACGATGTACGCATAATGTTGTTCAAAAAGAACTGAAGATAAACAATATGATGGCTTTTTGGGTCATAAAAGATCTGTGGCTTACAAATCGCCGACGCATTGATATTTCGCCAACATCGAGCCGCTCACCGCTGGAATCGCCAATGGGAATTTCTCACTTGGATGTTCGTCACGAATTCCAAGCGAGTGTTGTTGCAAACTCGATTTCGTAGGCGAGGCAGGCTTGAGAACGCAGAATCCTTTGGCTTCTACACCGTGTTCCAACCAATTGATCTTACCACTGCCGGGCCATAAACGTTTGTCCGGGAGCGAGTTAAATATAAAATACATTGCCTGATCTCTGAAACTCGTAATTTTCCTCATTGTATGTCCACGCCCCTATTCGCATGGATATAACCATTGTATATAATTCCAATAAACTGTGTATATCGCGATTCGTACGGCGTACGTCGTCGGTTATGCTCTCGTATTCCTGAGACTCGCAGCGCGCGGTTTGACTTATAATTAGTTGCATTAAATTACGTGGAAAACAAAAATAAGAATATATATATATATACATGTAAAGAAGTATAAGGAGATTATAATCGTCATTGGGAAGCTCATGTTTTGTGCAGAGTAAAAGTTGGTACTTGTCCAACTTAGTCTAATTAAGAGTTGTATGCATATACTTTCTTTTTTCATAATTTGCTGCGATTTATACCTGTACTTCCCGGAAGGATATTCTATCACGCTATTCAGCAATCAAAAAGTCTCATGATCGATCGTACAATGCGACTAATAAATACACATTCACGAATAATTCAATTTGCAAAATTAATAAATTAAATTCTAATTAGAGCTCTCTCTCTCTCTCTCTCTCTCTCTCTCTCTCTTTCTCTCCTTCAAAGTTTTCTTATATACGGTATTAAAACGATTTTTGTTCGTCACGAAGAAGGTTCGCGCTTTCATGCTCCACGTCTTGTCAACGAAGACATTGCCCCTCATCTGCTCGATAATTACTATGTTTCTCTGCCTTAATATTCCAGCGTATCGGTAAAATATCCACCGCTTATACAACCGAGACGAGTGGTACCAGCTACATCCTTTTCTGTCGTATCAACGAGAATCTCATACTCGGATGTACGCAAATGTGCACATCGTGCGCCATCGACGTCGCATCGAGACAAAGTTCAACCAGCGAGAAAGTTCCGGGCGAACGTGAAAGCAACGAGTCGAAACTTTTGCTGACGGATAATGGACGCGACATCTTCACGATTTGAGATTTCTCGCTATTAAGAAGTATGTTTATCTCAGAAAAAAGCTATTCGGAGAACAGGCGCCGGTGGAATTTTTCGTAGGCGGACATGGAGAACGTCGCTCGGTAGAGAATTCGAAGCCTCTTCCGAGGTCTTTGTACAGACGTCCATCATAAATCAGTTTCAATGCATGTAAATAATTCCGCTGATATTGATTCGTAATGCGTGATCTGTAAAACGAACGGTATTCAGAAGTGGTCGCGAGATAAAACCGTCTTGATCGCTCACGTCTGACATTTTATTCCGTTAATGATTGCGGTTTGTACCTTAGCACGTGCATTGCCACGAGGATCGATCTCCTCAGCCGTGAGAAATGACGACCTTTGGCGGTGTACACAGGAGAGAAAACCTAAGCATGAATACATCCCGTACTACTTTACAGTTTGCCTCCCACACAAAAATTCATAAAGCTGGATTGCACAATTATATCCGTGATAATGCATTTCTGTAAAACTGCACAGAATATGGCGTATTTTTAAATTAATTTATAAAAATTTGATGTTCGATTAATCACAGTAAAGAAAGCGGTGAATATTAGTTTTACCAACATACCAAAATATATTTAATTTATAATAAACGATTATAATATATAATATATAATATATAATATATAACATATAATATATAACATATAATATATATAATATATAATACATAATATAAAAATTACATTAAGTTTATGAGTAAATTTATCGGCTCGTTCGTGACTAACGGTACGCAAGTTCATTAAAAATACATACTTTATAGCAAGCAATATGAGTATGTATGCCATGAATTTCGTTTATAACCAAGAACGGCTATGAAGATGACGCGGTTGTTTTGTAAAAACCTCACATCCGAGATCGCGGCTCCGTTGAGAGGACGGACACCGTGATCGGGGGATCCCGGGTCGTGGAATTTAAATGATTCCTGATAGAAAGCGTTTTCACTTCTGGTAGTGCTTGGCTCACGGTTTACTCGGCTAATATGCACAACCGCGGCACGTCATGATAATGAAATCGAGCACGCCAAGCTCTCGGCCACCAGCATTTCTAATTAAAAAGAATCGACGGTCTCGAAGCTTATTCCGCCGTATACACTGGTTGACTAGTCTTCGGACGCTTTAAAATTGTGGAGAAAATGGCTTCCTTAACGAGATAGAAAAGACGTTCACTATCTCTAAAACGAATCTCTATTTCAGTGGAAACATGCTTCTTAGATCCAAATGTCAAAATGTAGCTGAACTTCCTACTTGTGTGTATTGCTCATGCGAGCATGCCGCGCCATCCGCGAAAGTGGCAATTTACTCGGACAAGAGCAACGATATAACGGAAAATCATCGTCGGCGAACATCTATTTCCGGGATCCGGAATTATGGACTCTTCCACTTTTCCGCCTTGCATTGAAATCACTCTCGAATTGTACATAAGCTATAGCTTGCGAACGCGCGGGCGGAAATCTCGCGATGAATCTATACATTCCTGCAACATCATCCTATCGATATACCACCCCGCTGGAGCAAAATACTTTGCTCGTCATTGCGTGAAATGTCTCGTAAACATTGATCTCGGAACTTCCGTTCCGTGAGAATCTAAACGGCGCTTAAATGTGTGTTATTATTGGATTGCAATTTCACGAAAAAAATTCCGAAGAATATTCTCCACTCCTCACATTTCGCGCATTCACTGCTTTTGTTGTCCTCTAATTTCCGCTCCGGAAAAGTAAAACATCTCCGGGTGAGATAGTCGATTACGACCGGCGAGAAATTTCCACCGGCGCGCGGCGCGGCGCGGCGGAAATCTCGAGACGCCGATCCGGCCATCGGTCGCCGTCTCGAGATCCTGCTATTAGATGCCGGGGGACTTCTATGGGCTTGGTCCATGGACGACCCACTGACACAGATACCGCGCCTTTCTACGTTCTGACCGATCGCTGCATTATACACCGATGTATTACTCGCGCGAGTAACGAACGTACGAACTTGCCTGTCGGGCCCGTTTCAATGGCACAGGTTCCAGCGCGCCTCGAGAAAAGTATCACCTACCTCTCGCCTCTTGTGTGCCCGCGCGACGCGCCGCGAAGGGGGACAGGAGAAGAGGGCACAGCGTCTCGTTTTTCATCGGCGGCTGGATCACGCTCGAGAAAATACATCTTGATTACGTTGCCATCGTCTGCGCCAGAGCGCGCGCGCGCGCGCGCGAGAAGGCAAGAGTTTCTTCTTGGGAACGTACGAATGAAAGTCCACACACCGACTTGTCCGTTCCTTTCCCATAGACACAGCATAGGGGGATCGTGGAAAAGTCTTCGATAGATACATCTTGGCCGTGCCTCTTTCTGGAAACGTGAAAAGGGCGTATTAATGCGAACCTAGCGAAATTATATACGCAACGTTTTTCCGCGGGGTAAAAACGAGCGCGAATAAGAATGCGCTTGAATGAGAAAATATAATAATGAAACTCATGTGCATATAGAGTTTATCTGATAAACTTCGCTTATAAATTCTTTGTGCAATTATTATAGAGTTAATCTGCTCTTTACAAATGCTGAAATATGGACAATTTTTTAACTGCAAGAGATTGAAAGTGATTTTTTGCAAACTAAACTTCTATAAGACTAACTTCTATAAGATAATGCCATTAGAGATAATGGCTATTACATTATGTGGTTTGCTCACTCAGAAATTTGCGAAAATTACAGGTTAAGTTAAACATTCTTCTAGCAGCACTCAACAACACAAGCGCGAACGTTTACGCAATTTAAACGCAAGTCGCGCGCGATCAAAGAAAATTGTGTATTAATAATTGTCTTATGAAACTTTTTTAAAAATTATCCATTAATTATACGAGGATATAGAGGCAGGGGATATAGAGATTTCCTTTCTCCTTTTATTTTTTTTCCACGGTGATTTAATTTCTTCCAATTCTTTCCTTACTATCTTTTTGGTATATGATCCAATTAGGACGTTAACGAGCCGTCATCGTGCAAAATTTTCGAACAAAATTGGCTGTGAAAGCCTCGGAGAAGCCCGGCGAACTTGATTATTGTTCTTTTACGAGTCTAAGTACCCGCTCGATTCGCTGACCCAATTCGCAGGCCCATCGGCCATTCCTCCGCGCCGGCAATTCACCTGTACCAGGATCGGATCCGGGAATAAAGAGAGGGAGGAGAATGAGAGACGCGCTACGTATATGCAAACGACCTCTTCCTCTCCCATCGGCGAAAGGTGCGATTCGTCTGGCCTTGGTTGTGTCGGAAACAATATCTAGCGTCTTTAAGATATCGTTATTTTCTTCGCGTATCTCCGTCTCCCCCCCCTCCCCGAATTTATCGAATGTACTGCGGTTCGGCCCTGCATTAAGACCCACGTGCGCTCATGAAGCGCATGCAACGATGGACGGGGGGCCCGGATGTGGGCCGAGTGTTCCACCAAATTCCCGATAGCCTCAGGCCCATAACGGATCGGCACACTAACTCCCTCTTCGGCTACGCTTCCTTCTCGCGCGGTAATTGCTTTATGCAAATATTTACACCTTGCCCACTCATATCGCAGCTCGCTAAAAGACTCCTCGTGGTTTTTTTCTGTCCCCCCCCCCCCCCGATGCACGAATAAGCGTTTGTCATTCTCACGCAGTTCGATACGACGCACTCTCTCCCCAGACTCTATCGTAATATTTTAACAAAAATGCTAGATCGCGGCCAGAGATCAATTCGATCGCGCCAAGATCCACGTCCGGCATGGTAATCCGTGGCACGTGGACGGGACCCCGCTTTCTGCGGCAGCTTTCTCCGCGTCCAGCAGGCGCGGTACGATGCGGAATCGAAAGCAAAATCGTTCAATTGAGATGGAGACGATTTCTCGAGCGGTGCGGGACGACAGATAATTAGCATCCGTACAACCTCGCGCGAGACTAATTCCGTGACGATATAGAAACTCGGTCGACGATGTAAGTTGACGCGAGAATTGTGTTTATCATATATTGATCAATTTAATTAGAATTCTATTAGGATATGATTTCACCCGGAAAGTGAAATGAAAAAAAAATTGATATTCTATTATCTACTCGCTTTCCGGCGTGTGTAATAGGAAATAGTGTATCGAGTTCGAAGACACACAAAAAATCTGACATTATCCGTCAGTTGCAATCCGACGTTCCACTTCATTATACGCGTGTTTCCGTTGATTATGTGTCGTATCTAACATCTCCTGATAAGCAAAAGTATTGCGAATATCGATTTTTTTACGATCAGTATCACGGCGAGTACTCGACACTTATGCACACGAGGCGCGACCAATAAGCCGCTTCGCGTTTCCGTTCTGCGTTCCAATTCTACTCTCGCAACTCTCGATTAGATAGTTTGCGAGTTTCCGTCCATTCGTTTTTGCAATCATCTCAACGGATAGACCTCTAGACGCGCTATTTTATTTCCAAATTTCCGCTGAAAAATGGGGCACGCGACGATTCGACAAGTGAGTCACGAGAAGTGAAGCGACGATTTCGGAAAATGATAACAGTTCACCGAAAAGGCCTAAATCATTGAACGGCGAGGATCGCCGTAGACCAATCGCGGGGTGATCTCAATATGCGAAACTTTCCAGATAAACTGGTTCCCCGCGTGCATATCAGAATTTGTCCTCGATACATCTCATTAGCTGTATACATCCTACTCGAGATACGGCGAGATATTTCCTTCTTCATTAAACGCGAAACGGAATTTTCTTGCACTGACACTCGGTCTTTTCACCGCCTGTTTTATTAATCTGCACCTTCCGCGTCCGAAAGAAGATTGGAGCAATCATATCTGTCGATGTCCACCGATATGATTGCTCCAATTGCGGTTCTACCGGTTACGAGCAGTTTCGAACTTTTTTACAAAGTACTAAATTGCTCGCAATAAAGAAAGTCGATCCGCGCGGCTTTATTGGCGACCGTGACTCTTGCCATTTCAGATGAAAGACCAAATGCGCATATATGCATACGTTTAAAATTCTGCATTCTTTCACGTTTCGTCGCTCGGTGTCTAACCGACCTCAGTTCCCAACGTGCGAAATTAGCGAGAGTAGGCTAGTAGGCGGAAGAAATTACCGAGTTAAGTAAACGTTCCATTAAACATTATGTTTACATGCTCGTTGACACCCGACACGCTACCGATTGTTCTAAGCGAGGAAAGTCGCCTCGGCGCGCGGGAATATATTTGTATCCGTTGTCTGACTACTCGCGGAATTATCTACTTGGCGTCTTAACGAAAAAAACGTGCCGGAGCTTTCGCGACGTTAGCCTTCAAGTTCATGCCATTATTTTATTTACAAATAATATAAAATTAACCGTAAATACTATTCGCAAAAGAGAGTCAGTTTTTATTTTTAGATGTATACCGCGTGAGAATCAGACCGTGCAACTTGTGAGAATATGTCGAATAAGACAGTTCACATAAAATTCGCTTTTGCATATCATTAGTAAGCAGGAAAAGGACTTTTATATACATAATATATGGTTGTTACCTGCAGATTCAGGCTACTTTTTTAAGAACGATAGGCTTGTATTTAATGAAGGGAAAATTAAGGTGCTGGATCATAATAATTAAGTTATATGAATGTATAGCATGATATACAGATTTGTAATAATCTTGAAAAAAGTGACATCACTGATCGTTTCAGCGAGCTGGGCTCGCAATATCGACGGTGCATTCGAATTTCTGTGTATATCCCCGATCACCGGTACTTCGTTAGTACAGTAAATTATTAACGAATCACTTAACGGCGAATTATTTCAAAGTTGGCCGGCGCGGCGGTGCGATAGAGCGTGAATATCGCTCGAGAGCATCTCCCTCGCGCGCGCATTTCTTCAACTCCTCTTTCGTTTTCTGGCCGGTATCGTTTGCCCGGTCTCTCTCGCCGTCTCCTTTTTTCATCGTTCGTCGCCACGTGAAAAATTAGTTCACGGTACGTTACGTATCCAGCGCACGAACAAGTGCCGAGTGCAACGACGGAAGCGGGATTCCGTTTATGTGTATCCACTTGGAATAGGAACCTCCGAGCGAGGGGCAACAATGAAACAATGAGACAATTATGCGTTTTGAAGGAGAAAGAATAGGCGCAATTATTTTACAAGCCTAAATTATTCTGAATATCGCTATTATTTACGATCGAAAAATTGACGTACAAAGATTGAGATGTATGATATTAATTAATTGGCTTCATTAGATGATAATTTATATATAAGATAATAACAGATAAATCTTATTTAGAATCGTTTGGTTTGAGTTTTTTTACCGATTTAGTGCAATTACGAATTTTATTTGGAATGCAGCAAAATCGGTGCCAACATTTTAACCCGTGCGATGTGTAATAGCCAACGTAATGTTAGAAAATTATTGTAAGCCGGTTACGAGCGCGTAAAACTTCGGCCTACTTGCATGCTACCTTTTAATTTTCCCGTAATGCACGTAATACTGTTTAGGAAGTAAAACACAAATAGTCGGGGTTGAAGATTATAGCGTATCCAACTTAGAGCCAACGGCACCTTTTACTCTCCTTTTTCCGGGCTTTTAATTCCCCTTTAAGAGAATTATGATTAAAGAGAAAATGGCTCGAGAGACGTTATCATTATTATCGACTGGACTTGTTATTGATTACTTCTGGATCGTTGGTATCGCGCAATTATATATTTGCTTATATCATATCTGAATTACGAAACCCTCCGTCAAAGTTAGAGCATAAAGTTACGAGATTACGAGGAAGTATTAATACCATTTACTTACCATTTACTAACAGTGTTAGTAACTTGCCATTTATCGAGTTTTTACTTGTATTTAAAAGAGAGAGCCCACTTGTTTGTTATATAAATAAGTACGAATATAAAAATAATCTCTCCCGCTCCACGGATGGATTAGGTATCGGCCTTGACCGGTACTTCGGTAGGAGCTATTACACATCGGTGATTTTCACTGCTACAGAAACATCGAGTACGGCTCTGTTGCCTCCGGAAAACAATGGTTCGATATCGAGTGCGATCTCCGCGGCGAAGTTCGACCGGACGAGACGGCTCATTAATAATCCTTCGCCATCCGCGTGCACACGCGGCTTTTTTCTCTCTCTCTCGCGGCGACTCGCCAACAGCGATGGATCCTCTTAGGGAATTAGAAAGTGAATTTTTCCGACATTTGGGTCGTGGAGAGACCGACTCTACCAGCACAATGATTAATTTATAACCGTGATAAAAAGCCCGCGGTGTTAATAACACCGCGCGAGAGCGGCATAATGTTGCGGTATTAATTATCATTGCGATCAATTATTGCCGAGCGCATGTTTAATCGATTACCTCACCGGGGGATTATCGTTAGCATAAGCCAACAATGTATTAATAATAATGAATATTGCGGTAACATGTTATATTTTATCTCACATGTTGTTAATTAAATCCGAGTACTAAGTAGATAAAGGCAATTAATATTTGTATGCAATGCAATTAAATACCTGTCGTCTAGTTATCTTCAGCAAACTTTTCTTAAAATTTATACTAAATCAAGACCTCTCAGACTGTTTGCAGTAAGGGGTTATGTGAAATATTAAAATCCACTTATATAATTATACAGCAATAAATACTCGTAGCTATGTCAGACGAAAGATTAATTAATAGGCGAACAACGAAGTGAAACGTTTCCCCGTTTCCTTCATGGGAAGGCGGCGGGGTCGAAACTTCTCGCTATTCTCGCACTTTCACCCTCACTCTCGAATGGACGACACTTCTCGAGTGTTAGGGCGAGTTTACGTTGTACGTGCTGTATTTGTTGTACGTGTGTCTATGCTATGTAGTCGAGGCACGATCTTAACCGCGTCGGCAAATTAATTCCATTTCATCACAACTGGTTGTCTTCAGTCGTAGTTTGAAAACAAGTCCGTTTAGAAATTAAAAATTGTTTATGTCACGCAAATATGAAAAAGTTTTAATTTTATGAACCATTCGTTATCTCTAACTAATTGTAATGTTTCATAACATTTAGTAAAGATTAAATTTAATAAAATTCTGAGATGAATTTTGAAACTTATGCATGCTTATAAAATTGTTTAGCACTGATTGTAATGATATATAGCAAAACTCTGCGACGCGATGTGTAGCCACGTTCATTCGATAAAAATTTCCCGGCGCGAAAGACGGGATTGCGAAACGCTTTCACATTCGGAAAATAATATCCTAACTAATCATTAATTTAAAGACAAGTGTCATTATTGCGTTATAAAGTTATACGTTTTAGAAAAAGTCTCAAGAAGTACATTTTTAGACAATCTTCGCAATCTTTACGGTATTACTTAATAGCTTAATAAAAAACAGCAATAGAAAATAGTATGTTCTGTAACAAATTAACAATGGAGTAATAAATAACGTTTTTTTTTTCAAGTATATTCGCCATGAAAGGAATCTGATAGAATAATAAAAGTGTATTTTATAATAACAAGATATATTGCGTTATTAATACTGTCGAAAAGATATATAGATGTTTTTATGATTTATCGAATTTTGGCATAATGTATAGAATTACAGTTATTTTCTGATGCTCTTATGAATATACAGTTACGATGATTCATATGTCTCTCTTAAGTGTAGTTTCACCTTTTAAGAGATGTATACGAAACGGAGAAATTATTAATATAATCACTCTTTATTACAAAGCAAATAAGATACGTGACTTCTTCACTTTTTCCGTATTTACTCTCATCAAGCAGACATTTAGAAATTCGCGCGCGGATTGATTTTCTCATACAAAGTTTAGATAGATGTTTCGAACACGCGGTGTCCGTTTTTCCTACTTCATCACCGATATTTCGCACGCAGGTATATGACGCAAAGCATCAAGCAGTATGTACAATGATGTAAAAGGTGGTCCTTGTAACAGCAAGAACCGTATATCCGTTTGTCCGACCATTCTCTTGGCTGTCGGACACGCTGTCGGTCACGTGCGTCCGACTGCCAACTCACGTGGCAGCAGGCGTGCGTTAGAAGATAACGCGTGTACATGGTATCTCACAACTATGTCGCACAATATTTTAATAGCAATTTCCTGGAGATTGATTAGAGCCAAAATTCCAATAAAAAAATTTAAAATCATAATTCATCTATCTATTTCTTTTTTTTTCAATCAGAATACGACTAGTAAAAAATAATAAGTAATGATATAATATATGATGTAGGAAAAAAAAATCGCGAGTGTTTTTAAATCTGTTAATATTATCGTTCCTTACATTTTTTATTGAAAATTTTTAGTCAAAAAGTTTTCTAGCGCATGCCCGCTGGCACATGAGTTAGCTAGTTAGCACACGTCCGACATGGATAATACATAATGGATAGACATATCTCATGTACAGAGGATAAAATGTTTTACGCTAATCTACCGTAGCTAATGCAAGGCAATGAATCTGTAAAAGAGATGTTGCATTTATTCTGCAATATCATTCACCGCCTCCGATCCATTGTCTCAGATTAAAATAAAAGGCAATTCAATACTCACTGACACACAGCAGCGGAGTTGTAACACTTCGTTGATCTGTAAAATAAAAAATATAAATTATATATACAGCATCCAAAATAAATAATACTTTAAAATATAATTACATTGAATTTTCTATATTTGTTTTCCCAGTAAACACTTTATGAAATTATTATATATATTTGACCAAAAATCTTCTGCTAAAGTACAAGCTTTTATCAAATTTCACAAGTAATCTATTTTTTAATGCGTATATAAATAATTATTACATAAATTCGAAAACAATTCGAGTATGAAGATAACGAGGGTATTCAAATTGGAATAGATTAATTCCGCGAGTAATAAATAACATGTAAACCATAATTTATTTATTATACTTTGTTGCCCGATGCCTCCCAGGCCTCCACCTTCTTTCAGGTATTTTCATTACACTTACATAACACTTAATCGCGAAAACAGTTAATTAAGTTCGCACGTTAGTCACGTTATGTTCGCAGAATCCAGAATACGGTATCTGCACGGCACTCCTCGTCGTTAATCGCATGCCACACGCTTTACCGTATTGTGACGGAACTACGGAAGGAAGAGTATGAATGCGGAAAAAGTACGATCGCAGGAAGCTACGATTTACTCGATGTCTCACAGCTAAGCGTCACGTTAACTCAAGGAGTTTCAATGAGTCACCGATGTTTCAAATGTCAATTAATGCTATACGCGTTTAACAAATATTGAAATATGAAGTTAATTACAATTGTAATTATTAATTGAGAACAATGGATTCAAAAACATGCAAATGTTAAAATCACGCTATTTAATTCCTCTCGAATTGTAAAAAAAAAACAAAAAGAATAATAATAATAAAATTATTTTTAACAGAAAAAATTAACGCTATTCTTCAAATCTTCTTTTTATTAAATTAGATTTAATAATTCTTTTTAAATAGAAGAATTAATTAATCAACTCAAAATTTCATTTTAAAAAATCAAATAATTTGCATATGACAATTTAAATTTGTCATTAATAACTGATTTGTAAATATCAGTTATATCTGATTCTGATATAATATACAGAGGATTTAAATATCAAAAGACATAATTAACCGAATATTAAAAATTAAAAATTAATATCACCTGAGTTCTCTATGAAAATCAATAACAAATAAATATTTAATATTTAAAAATTGTAAATTATGTGAAAGTGAATATGTAATAAATTAATTGAATAATCATTAGCCTCAGAGATAAGAAAATGATAATTCGAAATAAAGTAGCATATCATATGCAACCGATGAAAGATCTCTCTTAAGGTTGAAACGTGTTTAGCGGGGTCTTTTCCAGAGCTATTCTCTCATTTAAGCATATATATATGCAGTATCGATCGATTGCTTCAGAATTCTGTTTTAGTATTACAATTCAAATTAGCAATTGTGTCGCAAATTTC
This sequence comes from Temnothorax curvispinosus, assembly GCF_003070985.1. Taxonomy (NCBI): domain Eukaryota; kingdom Metazoa; phylum Arthropoda; class Insecta; order Hymenoptera; family Formicidae; genus Temnothorax; species Temnothorax curvispinosus. The sequence goes on along the minus strand of NW_020224925.1, from coordinate 89,112 downwards.
AATGGCGTTGTGGCATAAATGTCACTGAATAAACAGGATAAGTGATTGCTCCGTTAAATGAATTCCAAACAGAAATAAAAATGATACTAGTATGAACCTAAAGAATCTATGTATATATACACACATACACCATATGTGATAAATATTAATTTATGCGTCTCTCCCATGTAATATCTTTCTTGATATTATACGATATTGATACTACTACACTATAAACATATAGAATTTAAAAGACGATAGAAATGGAATAGTGGACTAGATGTCGTCGATATCGCACGCTGCACATCATCATCGGATCGTTTCAGAGACATGAAAGAAGATCTATCGGCTTCGATGAAGCAGATACGAAATGGAGTAACAAGCAATACCGTTACTAGCAGTCGTTGCAGAAGCCGCCACCGCCTTTTGCCTTTGTTTCTAACATCATTTTTGCGATGGCGGGATAGCTCGGTATCGATGTATATTTTCTGTTTTCATTGATCAAGAGATGCAATCGCGTCATAGAAATTTAGAATCTTTAGAAATGAGAATTAGAGAAATAGAGATATTATCTCTTTTCCTCAGAAAACAAATATACCGAAAAAATATTTTAATTTTTCTGAACGTGATAACTTTTTAATAATTACGGTTTGTAAATAATTATAAAGAACGGAAAAATATACTTTTCTTAAATAAATAGATCGCATCTTTTCATATTTCATTTTAGACGAAACGGTTTCACTAAATAAAATAAATAATCTGTGCGGTATGTAAATGACACGTGAATAATGTACCTCTCTTTTCTCGCCCGTCGGTTTACTTTCTTTTACGCTCGCACGAGCGCGACCCATGTTAGCCATGTCAAGAGACATTTATACGATGTGAAAGAGCAAGAAAGACGTCGGATATTGCGGAAGCAACTTGTCATTTTCCGGTTGGTTGACTGGACATAGCTACCCGATGGATATTGAACTCACGAATCTCACCGTGGACTTGTCGCTTAAGCGACAAGTAAACGCGACGTTACGCATGACAGGGGATTATAACGAATAACAACGAATACCGAACCAGTATTTATACTACGCAAATTCTTCTGCAAGTTTCTTCCGGAGGACGCCGACTTTTCTCTCTCTCCCGCGGTAATTTGATCGTTCCAGCAAAAGCGTCAGAAGCGTCACGCGCATAAAATAGTTCCATAAGAAATATTAGCGTTTATTACAGCGGCAACATTTTTAACATGTCTAAAATGTATCGTTCTAAACGCACAAGTGCACCCGCGAAATTCGCCGTTGGCGTGTGGCCAAAGTGATAATTTAAGGAATTCGTATCTGCGCGAGACCGTATCCGTTGGTGCCACCGGTTACCGGTTCCCACGATCGAACGCTTTCTCTCTCGAACCCGTTCCGTGGCGCCTGAAGCGCGAGATTTTGTGTTGCTTACGCGATTTAGCGTGGAGGATCGATACGTTCTCAATTAACGCGAGACAATAGCGCCGGCAGAGTTGTGGATCGATTGAAACGTCTTCTCTGTGAAAATTTCGCGAAGATATATTGCACACGGCTTTGGAGCAACTGGGTTTCCAATCGCATGCTTACACCAAGAAGCAAATCGTCCCTTTGTGAAATTCGAGTCCTCGGCACTTTTTGCGAATGCAATTAAATGCAATTAAGTGATAGAAGATGAACGAAAGTACCGACGCGGAACGTCGCAGGTATTGCCCGGGTCGGTATTGCAAGAAATCATTGAGCAAGCGAAAGTAATCATCATTATTCTCGGTTTACCACATGTATCTACGCGCGTCTCGACTCAAAGCAAACACATTCCGAAGTGGCCGCGTCGACTATTACACGGCCAGTTAACTCGTTGCTCGCAACGTGAGAAATTAATTCATAGCTGCCGCCGCGCCGCGGCAAAATCAGATTTCGACAAATTGCGTGGGTCGTTTGCTTCCTCATCGTATACATTGTTCTCTCTTTTTGGGAAGGAGCTTTCACCGGAAAACGTGACGACGACGTTAATGTGATTCGTCATTGTCTGATGTAAGCATCGCGATATTAAACACGCAAATTCAAAAAATTTCAATAAAAATAAGCATAAAGAATCTTTATCTAACTTAGAATCAAGAATCTCAATTACTTATCTTCGCTAAATGTTTTAAGAGATATATATCTTCATTAGTCTCTGTTTGTATCTCTTTATCGCATACGTCTTGCGTATTTATAGTATTGTTCTGGTTATAGGTATAGTCCGTAATGTATGATGTCGCCCACTATTGAAAGTGAGATTAAAATCGTGTCTTGCATTGGTCGACGACTGCGTTACCTTGATATCCGCGTCGCTCTCACGCACAATACTTAAAACTTACGACACGTATTGTCAGGGTTAACGTGGACATCCATCGAATGCACAGCTCGTTAAATACAGCATAATTTCTTCATTATTTTGGATAATGAAATAAATTCGTAACAATATAAAAGTAATCCAATCAAAATTGTTAATTCAAAATACGCTTAAATTGCGTAAGTAAAGGCGCAATTTTTAAAGTTATAATCCCTAAAAAGTGGTATAAGATCGAATGCATTTATGGATTTGCAATGCTCTTTTTTATTGCGGAATGTTGACGACCCTATCCATCATTGTGGAATCTCGTTGGCGCAACACACCACTTGTCGCCGTTAAACGCCACCAAGATTGGCCGGGAGCAATCATCGTTCTTACGGCGAGAAAAAATCTTTCGGGGCATTAGCCGCGGGTCGTAGATAGCGCGACATGAATGGACGAATTGTTCTTACGAAACGAGCGTAATCCTCCGGAGGATTTCTCCTCGCTCGCGTATCGTACAAGAAAACGAGCTCAAGGTAGCCGTCGCCTATGCAACCGCGATTATGCAGCTGCGTATGTGGAAGTCGATCGTCAGGTGTGGGCCCCGCGTATCCCCTTACCGACTTACAAACGCGAGTTAAACGCGCGCCTTTGAATAAGTACCGCACTGAAGCTGTAACTTAACGATATCGTGCGAGCGCGGGAAACTATGCGGGGAAAATTATGCGTGAAACACCCATGCAACTCGAAAGTAGCAGAAATGGTTCGTCGACACGTCACACTGCCATCCGGAACGTTTTTTCGCAATCTTATTCAACGTTCGCTCACAATTCTGCTACGTAGTAATCCTGTTACGTATAGCGTTATAAGCTTCGTTAAGGAATGTGTTTATATAAAAAGATAAACTTATACAATTTTGTTCGAAATCTTATCCCAGACTTAATATATGCGTGATGAGCGGCAGATTGGCGTAATCGCGACGACGCCGATGCATTTCATAACGCAATTCAAACCGCATTGAAATAACGTGATGCACGAGGTGCACGATGTCGAACACGAATTCTCTCTCCCACGTACGTCAGCGCGCGACCGCGATCGTTACCGATTGTTGGGTAACATGACGCGACGACCGGTTTGTCGGGGGCCGCAAAACGGCTCGGCTGGCTGGAGGCCAGACGCCAGGGAAAGAAGGGCGACGCGCGAAGTCGACCAGCTGACCCAATGTGTCCGGAGGACGAGTATGACCTCGGTACGTCGGTCCCGATTGCCACGATACCGAGAAATGTCCGCGCGTCGTCGAATAAACCGGATGTCACCTGCCCCGGTCAGCTCCGCGAGTTCAACGTCACCGGATCATTGGGTAATGGTCGCGATGTATGGGTTCGACATTCTCAAAAGTGGAAATGTTTCCGTGACAAATGTTTCCAAACGATTGTACACTACAAAAGAGTGTTCGAGAATAACGCACAATATATTAAATTTGTTGTTGATGACTGTTTTTTGCGTGCATCAACCTGTTACCACAATCATATATCATATATGCTGTAATACGGAAAGGTGCTCATAGCTGCCTATCGACATGCAGCGTGTGCAGCCACGTGCACACGCAAGTGCACAGGCGCTCACGTGCACACGGGAAGAAAACGACGTAGAGAAAAGGAGTCGGTCAGATAACTGTACGTCCCGGCCTCCGGACGACATCTTCGGTGTCATCGGCGTCTGGAGTTCTCTCTATGCCCATTCCCATAGGTGCAGACCTCTCTAGACACGACATTTGCCTTCGCTTTTTTTCTTGTTTGTCTCCTCCCGGTTTTTTCCCCCCTTGAATTGCGAATAAACGCGCAATTGAGTCTTTGAGATCCCCGAAAAAATCTTATAAATACTTGAAACTTCCATATCTGTGTTTGTACGTATCAAAAGGGAAGTTGCTATAAAAAAATTTCTGCGAATGTGAAAAAATCAATATGATGACATCCGTATGACGCATAGCAATTATTTCGCGAGGAACTATGACGATGACCAAATGAAGCTCCTACTATCATGACATCCTTCGATAATTTCCTTTCACCACCCACGCTTCCTCTGCCGAACGCATCAAAGCGACCTTGTGTCTCGCTCATATATGCAAATTAGGTATATTAAATAAATTAGTTAAAAACATACGCGTTAAAAAAATGTTTCTTTTCTTTTCTTGCAGATGGAGTTTTATCGAATAATGTTAGAGCTTCCAGGATAGAAAGGGATCTGGAGGGTAAGTCTCTCCGTAAATGTTTACGTAACGTGTCTAACAAATGTATGCTAGTCGTGACACATTTACGACACCTGAATCACACCTATACACGCAGACAAGGATTGCACTCAAAATTGAGCTTTTCCTCGAACGATTTTCTATTTGTATCCGATAAAAATATTTATTTTTTGTAGTTTAGATTTAACGCTCCTGTGCGTTGAAGTTTGAGTGCAAATCTGTAACATGAAATGGTCTTTCTGCTTTGTTCTTTGTCTCTGCTCTCTAACTTATCTCTTCTCGCGATACATCATTTTGCGTATCTCAATTATCCATGTGCGTGTTGACGCGAGGTGCGGCCGTGTAAATACATATTTCTCAAGCGGGTAATACATTTTCCTGTCGCTGAGTTGACTACAATATGTATATGTCATCTCTGTTTCGGTGGTATCTGGCTTTAAGATCTGTCATACGATTGATTGCGAGATGTTCCTCCCCAGGCCATGAAAATTCATCATGAAAGCTTTTTAGACATTTTAAGCATTGTTTTAAAAATTAAAAATAATGAAAGTAACAATAAAATAAAAAAAAATATTATTTTATATTTGAATATATTATTTTAAATATTTTCATTTTCTTTTTTTATAGCGAATTCCGCTCAATGTGTGTGATCTTAGAATTTTCAGGACCTAGGGGTTGTACATAAGCAACTTAACTAATATCTTAAGTAACTAAGCAACTTATTAGCTAAATATCTTTCTCTCTTTTTTTTTCGTACGCATGCCTAGTTTTTCTCACTCTCTATTTAAGGAACAGCATTTTTTTTCCGAGAAGTAGGGTAACGATGCAAATTAAGCGGGGTACCGCGGATAGCGTTGGAACAAGTGTCCTAGGCTACGAAAGAAGAAGGCTCGTCTATTAAGATCGTCTGTCTCTTTTTTTCTGTTTCTGTTACTGCTCCCGTCTGCTCCCCCGCCTTCAACTCTTCTCAACAACGGATGCCGTCTGCCTCCAACGTCCGTCCGCCACTCCGTCTCTCCGACGACCTACATTACGATAACAAAAAAAAAATAAAATAAAAATGAAAATATTACGACGCGAACCGTCATCGACCACCGACGCAAACGAACGACGCTGACGTATATACTCGGTACGACGATTATGACACGGACGGGCTTGTAAACGTGAAACGCGACTGAACGAATCGAATTCGATGCACACATTTACGCTTGATTCCAACTCAATCACATTTCGATAACTTCGATGTCCCGTTTTGTTAACGTAATCGCTTCTCCCTCATTTCTTCGTTTGTTCGTTTCCGACGATTCTATTGACAAATCATCGACGCGACGTGTTTCTGTGCCGTTATAACGTTACTCCTCGTATATTGCTTTCGGACTTGGCTACTTAGGAGTGACCACGGTCCTCTTGGTACCGGCACGTCCTGGAAAGTCCGTACCACCTGTTGGAATATTGACAAAAACGGCACGAACGTTCGTGCAAGATGGTGCGAGTACAGAATTCGCCACTCAGGTTCTGGGCACGACCTTGGATAACGGTCGCCTCTACGCGAGAATTCTATCTACGTCCAGCAGAGTGTTCTATGATAGAGAATCGGCGCCGGATCCGTCGAGTCCCTACATCGTTTACCCGTCGAGGGCGCCGGAAAATGATTGGCGGCTTCGGGTGGCCCTTGACAACGCGCCAATCAGAGCTATCGAAGAGATCGAAGTGCTGAGTGGCGACATTGACGCAGAAAAGAAAAAGGAATTCGGGAATACCTCGAAACTGGACGAACTGTCTAAAGAAAATGACATATTCAATAAAAGAGAGCTGAACGTGGACACGCAGAGATTTAAACCGGCGAAAGTTCGACCAGCCGATAATCTGCCCACTTACACCGTCAAACACGAATACGTGTCGAATAACTTTGATTCGCTCGACGATGCGCAGTCGAAGACCTTCAGGCCGCGAGTGCCGAAGATCTTTAAACCGCAGGTGAAAACTCCGCCGCCGAGGAAGCTGGATATAAAGCCTCTTGCCACGGTGACCTACCACGGCTTCGCGGATTTCACGACCACGGTCGGCGACACCGTCATCGTTTTTTCACCGAGCACGTCGCCGGCGCCCATGGGACGTCCCGCCACCACGATCAAAGGCGACGCCACCCTTCGTCCGGATGACGGTGTCGCGGTATCGAAGATCCGGCCTACCACCGTGATGGAACACGCGAGAACCGATCGGCCTTACGAGGGTGATCGGAAGCACGGCTCGGACGATCAGTTTCTGAGCGCCATCAATCGCGGCAACATTCAGCCAAGCGTCACCGAGGAAATCGATGCCGAATCGTCCAAGAGATCCACGGAACCACTACTGCTGGTGCCCGATGTCGAGACGGGATCGTTGAAGCCGACGGGTCTTCTGAAAGTCGTCGATTCCACTACCTCGTCGGACGGTACCACGACTCATTATAAGAGCCACATTTATGGCACGTATATTGGCACGAATTATGCGCAAATCATTCACACATCTTCGAACGTGTACTTCTTCCCGGATGATGCCACCGCAACGTACGGTGATGACACAACCGTGGATTACGGTACGACCGAAACGGAATCCGACGATCAGGATACTACGGTCGAATTGCCTTCTACCACGCCGACGACCATCACGACCAGCGAAGACGAGATGAATGAACTGACTACGCCGTTGAGAGGCACGACCGACAGTGTTTTAACGACACTGAAGGACATCTTAGAAAGCGCGAGAAGAGTATTGGGAACGACCGAATCGGTGCTACCGACTTTAGACGATGAAATTCCTAACGACATCGTGCCAGGAGATCCTCAGGGTCGTAGCATCAAAGGCGGATCTTCACAAAATAATCTTCGACCCGGACTTAAGCACGGATCTGGTTCAGACGCGGAAGAGAAAGCGACATTAACTACTAGATTATTACCGTCCACCGTCTACAAGACATTCACGTACTTCACAACCTTCTTCATTCCGGGCGACAGCGATCAGACTACGACTTCGATACGTTCTCGGGAGGTAGTCTCTTCCGAGGTAACCTTCTTGACAGAATTAATTCGACCTACCTCGACCAAAAATTTGATTCGTCCTACTACTTCTTTGCCGTCAGGCACAAGGCACCGAACACCGAGCCTGCCTGATGAAATCGAAGAAGAGCAAACTACTAAACAAGATGAGGAGATAGAGCTCATTTTCAAGACCCTATATACGACGTATACATATTTAACGACGTTCTTCCAAGAGAATACATCTAGCGTGTCTAGTCGGCAAGTTGTCGAGACTAACGTTATCACGCAGACTGTTGGGCCAAACGGTGTTTCCGCTGTCGTCGCCAGTCTCTTCGGAAAAGATGAATCCGCTCTAATATCGCCAACGACGATATCGCAAAATATCTTACCGTCGGTAATAACGAACGCTCGTACTCCTGAGGAGTTTAACAAAGGCACCGAGCCTGACGAGACGACGGAAGGAGGTCTAACTACTTTCCAGCAACAGGATACCACGGTAAACGAGAACGTTCCGACGGAATCCATTACGACTGTTGATGATTACGAGACGTCCGATGGATGGACCACCGATTTAGAACCTAGTCCCACTCCAGCTATGGCGAGCGCAGCGGTAAAGGAACAGGTGAAGACGTATTATACGACGTACACGTACTTTACCACTATTTTTGTGGACGACGAGACAGAAATCGAGACGCGAACCGAAGTCTTCACTAACGTCGTTACGGAGACTATAACACCAACCAAGGTTCAATCGGCTCCGCAGAAAACGGCTCGGCCAACGTCACCGAGATCTGAACCTGCCGAAAATAAGCCTGCACCTCCGCCAGAAATTTTAGCTTATCTAGAAGCTCTTCAACGTCAGAAATCGCAAGAAGAGGCACTTTTATTAGCAAAAAAAGTCCAGCAAGCTAACACCGATCAAGTAACGCGTCCTGACGAAACTACTGAAAGCAATACCGAGACTACGACAGAGGTGCCTACCACCTTGGAGGATCGGCCCACAACTGAGCGTCTGTTCCGCAACTTCCAAGTAGGCGCACAAGTAACGCCCAATCCTCCAACCGACGTGGAAGTTCTAGGCTCTATGATCACGGACGTCGTGTCCTCTTCCAGCTCTGGTGGTGGCACTGTTTTAGACGTGGACAAGAGAAACATCGTTCCTGAGGATCAGGAATTGTCGGAGTCTAATAACCATGAGGTAGAGCCCGCACCGACGTTGCTTCTGCAGACCAGCTACACGACTTTCACGTACTTCACGACAATGTACAAGGGCGACCAGACGAATGTCGCCAGTCGTTTGGAAACAGTTACGAATGTTGTCACGGAAACTTTGAGGCCATCCCTCGTGGTGCCGGTTCCAACCAGCACACAACCGGTAACATATTTCACGACCTTTACATATTGGACGACGTTCTACAAGGGTGGTGATACCATAACCACCAGTCGCGAGGAGACAGTCAGCAACGTTGTCACCCCGGGCGTCTCGCCCACACCTACAGTGGAGCTCGGCGTGATAATGACTTACACGCCGACTGTAAATTCGCCATCGGAGGACGAATCAGCTAACGAAGAGGAGTCCAAGATCACGGCTGATAACGAAGTGACACCTCTGGGCAGCGGTGTGCCTGAAAAATCTATCACGAACGAACCGATTGCAACCAAACCTGATAACCAGAGCGCCGTGAACGCTTCGTCAATTTCGCCCGAGCCCACGACCTTCTACACTACATTCACTTACTTCACTACATCTTACGTCGGAAATGAGACGATCTTGAACAGTAGATTGGAGACAGTAACTAGCGTATCGATACCAGACATTGCGACGCAACAGGCGACTGGCCGCGCGATCGGTGGACCTGTGTATCCGTCGATTCAGACAATAAATACTGACGAGAAAACCGTGAAACCGTCTAAGGTGACCGATTCGTTGAAAACGGGCTTGATTTCGACGATACGTTCGAGCGAAGTACACCAAGATACCACGACTCACTACATGACAGATGTATACGGTACTTACATAGATGGATATTACGCTCGAGTGGTAAAGAGCTCGACGAGACTAGAAACTCCGCCGTTATCTTCTTCGTCGATAGCCACGCCGGTTCTTCCTACGGGAGTTCTATCTTTGAATAAAGGAAGCGTGGTAGATGCCGACGAAGTCACCACCGTTTACTTTACGACTAAACAAATCGGCACGCTTTTCGAGGGTACCTACGCTAAGGTGATCGAAAGTACGTCAAGCACGAAGATAGACGAGGAAAGAAAAGCGAGTATTCCGCCGACTCAGGGTCACCGAACTGGCCTCGTACGCTTGATTCAAGGCCAGATGGAGAATAACGGTACCACCACGTTTTATCAATCGAAAGTGATTGGCACGAGCATTGAAGGAAGATATGCTCAGATTATCGAAAGTACTTCTAGCTTCTTTGTACCGAGTTCCACGGCGAACATCGCGCCGACTTCCACGCTACCTCCGAGTCAATCGACAGGTATTCCGGGAGTATCACCTTCGCCCGCCGTTATTCAATCCTCTTTATCTGAAGAACACACAGATTCTGCTGATGAAGACGAGGATTCCGGTCAGGATGAGGAAGATGATGAGGAGGGCGAGGAAGACGATGACGGACAAAGTTCTAAAAAGAAATCACGATTGACATTCTCCACGAGAAAGAGAACTTTCACACCTGTGATAAGGCCGTTCGCCTCCAGGAACAGACCGACCTTCAATCCGAAACGCAAAGGCGCGCAAGCCGCGACGACTATTACCAGAACGGACATAACTCCGACAATAACTGCCACTTTGGCCGGTAAGGGCAACAGGTTTGCATCATCGCGGGGTCGCGTCACATCGCCAATCGGCCCGTACTCCTCGACGTTATCTCCGTCAGGTTCTTCCAGAAGATTTTCAGGCAGACGCGGAACCGCCACTACTACTTCGAGCTCGGCATTTCCAGCGGGCAGTACCCGAGGCAGAGTACAACCCAGAATAACCCCGTCGTCCGTGTTTCAAAGCAATCGACGCGGTCCCACGTCGGTGAGAGGATCCTCCTCCAGAGTTGCAACTCGCGCTTCGAGTTCCGCGTTTCCCGGTGCCTCGTCGAGATACCGTTCAGGTATTCGACCGTCGTCGACGTTACTGAGAGGGCAACCTACTGCCAAACACGACGATCAAGAGAACGACGCGAATGAGTTTACCACGACCACGCTCGTAACGGATGAGACGCCGTTTACAGAAGACTTCGACGGTGAAACCGTCACCACTCCTCTGCAAACTACGACAGAATCATCTAGAAGATCGACGAATCCGCTCCTGAGATTCCGCAGACCTATTAATTTAAACAGCAACGGCAGAACGGTAACTACCTCAAGACCACCGACGACTACAACTCCGAGACGATCGGGAAATTTAAATAGGCCAAGCGCGCCAACGGTTCCTAGAGTAACCAATGGACGAACGAATACCAGAGCAACTCCTCCGGTATCTACGAGAACGCGACCGAGTAATACAGGTTTGTTCCCACCACGTGGATTTCTCGGCAGAAAGCAAGAAGTAGCTACCGAAGAGCCAACCGAAGCAAATGAGGGACAAACTGAAAGTAACGAAGGTTTCGAGGACGAGCCCGTTGAAGAAATATCGGACAATGATTACGAAGGATCGGAACATGAAGACAGAAGATCTAACGCGAATGTGAATCGTCGTTCTGGAAAAGCTGCTGGACCCGTCGTACAAATTAGACCTTTCGGAGCTAGAACAAGAAGAGTTCGTCGTCAGGCTAGCCAGTTGAGGGCATACAGCAGCCGTTTTCGTAGACCCGCTCAGTCCTCTTCTGCAAAAGCGGAAGAGAGATCTGATTCATTAGACGTCGCAGCGAATAAAGAAGACACTATAAAAGTAGCAAAACCTATCGCTCGTTATAATAATCGCGCGCGAAGTTTAACGTCACCACAACCGCAGAAGACATCTAACAGTCCCGATCAAACAGCGGAAACGTCGGAGTTATCGAATCAGCAGAGTAAACCCAGAACCAGATCAAAGCAGCCTAATGGAAATAGAAATGGATCTGTCAGAATAAAACCATCACCGGCATCAAATAATGGAAGGCAGTTTACATTAAGGGAAAAGGACTCATCTTCGAACAGATCAACGTACAAGAGGCCAACTACCAGTCCGAGAACGAACGGTAGATCTACAAGTAAACCCGAAAACGGAAGAGTGAGGCCACCGAGACTTCGAAATGAATCTACTAAATCAACGGGATCAACGAATTCTCGAAGAGTATCGTCGTCTCGCTCAAGATCGACGAACGGAAGAAACGGGAACAACAGGAGGGTTTCTACAAGAGGTAGAGGATCTTACGAGGACATTCGGGAAGCGCCTACCGTATATCCGAACTACGACGGCACCATAACTGTGACGCATTATGTACCGACGGAGGTAACAATTCCTGTGGTGAACAACGGCGTCACGGAACATCGAAATATTGTAACGGCACAACCTAGCACTGAAGTCCTCGGGCCCTCTCAGTATAGCACGGTAACAGTTGGAGACGGAAAGCCGCTCGTGGTGATCGTTAGCGAAGTAACGGGTACCAATGTTCAAGGCCAGGCCGAGGTTACACGATTCTTGCTGCACGAGACACCCACCACTCGTATCTCGCACACCCTCACGAGCCTCGGTGGCCGTCGCGTCTCTCAATCGGTTATTATACCCACGACGGTATACTCCGTGGAGAACATAGTTTCTACGGTACAGCCTTCCTTGCCCGGCAACGCTCCCCTCGCCAATATTCTTCTCTCGCAATTACTTCTGGGTCAATTAGGTCAACCGAATCCTCTGTTACAAACCCAAGCTACACCCACCACGCAGTATAACACACGCACCACCTCCTACGTCACTACAATAACGAAACATCAGAGCACTATCATTCCCCTCACCTTTCGCGGGAAGGAGATTCTGACGACTTTGGTCGATTCCTCGACCGACGTCGTTACCGCGACGGAATTCATCACGGACACCGTCGTGGTGACCCCAACGGTCGCGATACCGGCGGCCAACATAAATTCCCTCCTGTTGTTGCTGCAACAACCGCAGACGCAACCGCAGAACCCCAATCCATTGCTGGATCCTCTGTTCGCGGCTGCTCCGTTCACGCAGAGTAACACCTTACCGGGCGAAGTTGAGAGAAGACATCAGCCGGCCGATTCCGACTACAGGCACGACAGCTACGAGTATGACGAGGAGGACGACGTGGAAGACTATCAGAAGTCATCCAGGCCACGCGGGCGCGGTAAATCGAACGACAAGAAGAAGGAGACCAAGGCCTCCGCAGCCAAGTCAAAAGTTGAATCTAGCGTGGTGACGCTCTACGTTTCCGGCCGCAGACCCGGGGAATTCAGCACTGTTCTGAGTACCGTGAAAATCGACGATTCCGCCACCGCGTCCAGAAGACGAAGAGACGCTTCGGAAGGAGCGGTCGAGGTTCGACCTTCCGTACCGCCGTCGTTGCACGCCGGACCGGTAGCCGTTGCCATTCTGGCGGGAAGCGAAGATATCGACTCACACGCACCAACACAAAGTCTCGAGAGCGTAGTGGGTGACGTCGGACGGCACATTTCCACGTCCATCTATACCTAATCTTATCCCCTCTCTGTTACACAAAAATCCCTCCCCGCGCTCCTCACCCTCTTCTCTCTCTTTCGTCCTTATATTATAAGTCCATAATTTTATTAAAACCCACTTAAAATCGCCCCAGAGGCTAACCGCCTTTCCCAAATCTCTTTCATCCGGAGAGCGTCGGTCCAGCTTCTTCGGGCACGTCGTAGTGGGGAAAAAAACGAGCAACGTCGATGAAAATCAAAGTTGCTGCGTATGTAATATAGACAATCCCGAGAGACTGCCGGGATCCCTTTCCTTGAAGTTGTATAAAGGAAAGGTAGTTGACAGCTTCAGTGAAACGAGAACCATTCGCGAGGATGGCCGTCTTGTGTGTCCGTTCTGTTCAGTTTCGCTCTCTCCCGACCTCTCTTGAATATCTTCTCTATTTCCTTCTTAAAAGTATCCTCTTCGAGCGTCGTCCTACATCTTCCTTTTTACTAACACAGCCTCGATTTGCCGCCGCACGCGCGCCCACACGACAAAATCGGACATGATACTCTTCCGTCTCGCCAACAACATTACAAACAGACAACCGCCCGGTAACGTTACTAAAACGCAAAGTGACAAAATCTAATCGGACGAGCACACAAAAAAATCAAACACGAGATGGGAGCATTAACTCCAATCGATTAACGCATCACGAAAGCAACATCCAGGAATGGCTTTATCGCTGCTTGATCATATAGATTTTCATTAGATCGCAGAGTGAACTTAAATACAAGGCGAGATATGATTCGAACAGATGAGCGGAACGCCTTTGCAGGTAATCTCTACGGTGAATCGGTGCAATACGGAAGTAGGAATATTGAACTCAACAGAGAAGGTACCGTTGACACATGGTCCACAAGTGAGGATTATATAAATAACGGAAGGATCAACGATGATGACGAATCTCTTGGAGAGGCACCGCGAAAGCGTGTTAGAATTCGAGTACCCGTCGTGCGTAGCAGAACTGCTAGGCAACATAAGTTTACGGTCGTTAGACGTAGACCCTTGACACCTTTGACACCTCGCGTCACGTCTACCACGCATGCACCGCGAAGAATCGTGGTGACGCGTGTCAGAACTCTCGGATCGGGCAGCTCGATTTATCCGACCGACGCACCGGCAGAATACGGCAGTTATCAGTCTACTGGTTTTGGAAGGCACAAAGTAACTATAACAAGGCGTAGAAAGCTTCAATCTACGCCGACGTCAAGCAAAAATAAAGTTAGAGTTACCAGAAAGAAATTAGTCGCGGTGCGTCCGATACAACCGACGTCGACTTTTGCCGTTATCACTACTGGATTCTTCACCGCGCCTTCTTCCGAATACGATGAGTATTCAGATGAGGAAGAGTACGAGGTTGTTAAAGGAAAAGATCATTCCGTCGTTACTCCCGGTCTCGAAGAAACGCCGAACCTTATTGACAACAAACCAGACGAGGAGGCGAGTCTTGTATCGTTGGATGCCAGCTCTGCCGTATCTAAACAAGGCATATCAGACACGCCGGTGATTATCACCGACAATTTTTTCTTTCCTCCGTCTGACAACGAGGAAGATGAAGAATATGAAGATGACACAAGTACTACGACTGAAAATGCAAATAAAATTACAGTTTTAATGAAAGACGAGCATCCCACAATTTCTCCCGAGGACGAAGATAATATTGTGTCTAATAAGAGCGATGTTGAGAGTGACAATATTACTGTAACGACACCGATCAGCCAAACTACATCAGCAAAACCGTCCGAGGAGCAGACAATAAAAACGCTTCAAGAATCCGATAATGCATCGACAAGTATAACAGAATCGGTACCAACTACCGAACTTACACGTATTCAAGAAGATGGTGACGATAAATTAGCACCAAAAGAGCAAACCACTACCATTGCCACTCTTGAAGAGCAAACTACTTTCATGGACATCACTACAAATGTGTTCGATGAATCCACGAGCCTCCCCGATAAAGAAAACATTACGACGGAAGAGCATATTTCATCAGTTACCGAAACGATAGAAAGTAAAGGACAAGAATCAATCGAAGCTCCTGAAGATTCTACAGAACGTAACGTGATGCCCGAAACGATCAGTGAGAACCCGGAAGAGATACCGACAGTGCATCCCATTCAACCGGATGTCATAATTGATTCTAATTCGACCCAGATTTCTCTAATCGGAACGGTCGTCCCATCTGATATCGCGATCGCGCCGAGCTTCGAGAGCGTTATACCGCTTGAGACTACGAAATCACGCGACACCGCTACGTCAAATTATCTCGACGACTCGTACGTACCAAGCGTGATACCCCTCGGCTCAAATTATACCCGCGGAACTAAGTCCTCGTCGGTCTCCGCGACGAAAGTCACGAGCGAGATCGCTTCGCCTACGCCGGAGGAGATCGAGGCCGGGCTAGCGGATGATCTCTATCTGTCGTTGTCTCGTCTCGATTTCCCCGAGATCTTGCCGTCGAAGTCGAGCACGATCGATCTAGAGACCAAATCCACGCCGGACCTCGCGTTGGAGCCCAGCACGAGCGTTTATTACACGGAGACGGTAGTGACGTCGACGCGACTGAGGACGTATACGTATGTGGTGACGCAACTTAACGGACTGGAGACTAAAGTGACATCGTCGACGACCGTACGACCGAGAGTGACGACACTTACGTTGACGGTGCCGGTCACGGTGACTGTCACTCCTACCGTGGAGTCGTCAGCCGGCTTCGTATCATCTGTGTATAATCCAGTACCCGTTGCCGGTGAGTAGTACCTTTTACCCATCTGAGACCTTTCTCTCACGACGATCGCACCGTGCACACAAAAACGTTGAAATTTTTAAACCCGTGTACGAAATATGTATATATATGACATATTTCACCAAGGAAATATTGATGGAGATACGTAATTTTATTAGGGGAAAAAAAAAACAAGATAATTGACCATTTCCTCAACGTAAAGTGCACACGGTGATCGCCGTATGTAAAATATAATCCTTAGACTAATAAACTTTTTTTCGCTCTAGACTTCCTGATTACGCGAATTCGGTTAGACTTATACGAAACGGACTGTTGGACTGTGTAAATGCTGTGTTAAATACTGTGTCAATTGGCTTCTGGTATTCTAAATTTTTTCCTGTACATTATACAACTCTGTATGAAATGTAAATACTGTATATGACAAAACGACGCTGTACATATCTAAATTTGCGTTTTTTTTTATGTACGATATATATACGAATATTAATCTCTCCCTATTAATTACTTTATCAACTGTATCGTTTCTGTAAAAATTCGTTCTATATTCGATTGTAATCCGAATATATTTAATTATTTCTTAATTTAATTATATGTATGTTAATACAAATATTACTTGAGTGTTGATTTGAAGAACGTCAACAATAGGTAAGCTTACAATCTCCCGACAGTACCTTTTACGTCGCTAAGAAATTTTGTTTCAATAAAAAATAGTAATAAAATCATTATTGCGAAGCAAGTTTCCTTTATACATATATGTATACATATATATATATATCTGCAACAAGTTGTGAATCGTTGTTTATGGAATCGTAACGACAGGAGAATACGAGGCGAAGGATGAGGAAGAGGGGCGCAGGTTCAATTTAGCGACCCGCGTAATGTCGAATGGTGTGGAAGTCATTGTCGCCGGGCCGACTCCGGCTCTACGATGGGAAAACTCGAATCCACAACCCACCCTCACCTTGTCAGAAGCGGTGGTCATGCTCCTGCCACAGGATAAGCCGAACGAGTTTGTCACGAAAACTTGCACAACAACTTTCACGTACCTCAACACAATTACCAAGGATGGAACGACTACCGTTTCCACTGAGCAGCAGGTGCTTACGCAAACATATCTGTATACATTCTCCAAATAAGACCTTCACTTTAACTTCATTTCTCTCTCTTACAATTTATTGACAATTTTAAATCATACAGAATGTTTCGTCTATAACTTGATCGCTCAAAATATAAATTTGTAAAAAAGAAATTACTGTATGGAAGATATTACATGTAAAGAAGATGCATTATACAAAGCGTTAGATTTAATAAAATTCATATAATGTAAATTTTTTTCAAAAAGATCTGATAATCTTTAAATCAAGAAAAATTATTATAGAAAGATTTGATTATGACATTGAGTTTCTTTTTAATCATCTTTTTTCACACATTTTTTGATATCGTCAATATTAATGGAAATATTGTAGTCGACAATATATATTTGAAACATCCTATAAAAATTCTCATTAGTATAATAATTTTGTTACTTCTTTTTTAGGTGGTAGCAAACACAGCGACAGAGGAACGGCACAGAAAACCTGGCTCCGAAACAGCAGCCGTGACTCTGGATATGTCTCCGACTCTACGTACCGAAGTATTTAAAACGACCTACACGTATCTGACTTTGAACACAGATCATCCGGATGTGAATGATGCCTTAGAAAGTAGTACGAAAGTCATAACGAACACGGTTACCGCGCCGCAACATTACCTAGACATGATTCTCGAGCCATCAGAGGCTCCGCGACCGGAAACCAATACATATCTCAGTACCAGAGTGTTAGAAAAGACATTTATGGAAGAAGGTCGGACGAAAACAGAGACGGTCAGCGACACGATTACCCAGGTTAGCTTATTTTCTTACCGCAAACTTTTACGTCGGTATTCACCGCGACATTATATATTATTTCTTCTTCGATTTCTATTTTTAGTTGATAGTGACAGAATCAGCACCTCCGCCGCGACCAACCAGCGTCACAACTACCCTGACAGCCTTGGACAACACCGACGGTAGCGTGACAGATATGACTAAGACGTATTACATCACGTACACGTATTTCAATACATTTTTGGAGAAAGGTAGCACGGTAGTTCGCACGAACGTAGCCACGTCAACCGACGTGGTACTGGAGAAAGTGCCGGTGCGAAAAACGACCATGAAAACAACTCCGGTTAATCCTACGCCGGAGCCTATACAGATCTTTGCTACTAAAACATACCTTACTACATTCACTTACTTCACGACTTTACTACAGGTATTATATTACTACTTGTAATACAATATATATTTATGCCTTACATACATTAAAAATCTCTCTCCTGTCAGGCTGGCCCGGATGGTGAAACGTCAACGACCGTGACGTCTCGTTCGCATATCGTTGAAAACGTTGTGACGGAGTCAATAGCCCCGAGTTTATTAGACGCCGGATATATGAACGCCCTATTGACGACCGCACATCATTCCGATCCGGTGAAAAACGTCGTCACGGGCTCGACTATTATCTTCTTTGACGAGGAGGACCAGATCGATGCAACTGCGACTACGAATCTTCCACAATCAACCTCTACTGCGGAAATAAAAAAGCACGAAAAAAGTCCTACGAACACGACAAGTGTGGACAAGTCAACGGAAACGACGTCGGAGGATGCTAGCTCTGATATAAAGCCAGAAGATTCAATTGATAAAAAGGTATGTTTTATTTTATATATAAAATTTTTGCCGGTAAATTAAGAGAAGCAATTTTTTAAATATTTATCACAACAAAACATATAAAATTATGCGAATATTTTACGTGTAAATGAGATTTGCAATTTTTATACAGGATAATAATGGTACTACGCTGTCAAGTGACGGACCACAAAATAAGCGGCCGAGTTCTCAATCCGGAGACGATGGTTCAGTTAGTAAGCCTCTCCTTAGTCTGGGTTCCTTAGGAATAAACAGCTTATCCGCTTTGGGACCAGTAATCACAGCGATGGCCGGATTATTGCAAGGAAAAACCGCGGCTACTCGTAGAAACGACAGCGTGCCTGTCGCAGAGATCCAGGAAGTTACAACGCAACGATCACCGATCTACATACCCGTCGCAGAATTTGCTGACGGTGATATAGAAACCGCCGAAAGCCAACACATCGGTAACGATCCTCTTTCTTTCTCGTAATAGTTATTAATTAATGTTCTGTTTAGCGCGTTTCGAATACTATGCGGTTGTCTTTTCTAGCTGCCCATCTGGCAAATCTCAATCATAATTATATCGCCGAGACGCGCCACAAGGTGACCAGCAGTCTCGCCGACGGTATACCGATATCTCCGGGTGAAGTAATCACCGCAAACAGCGATGTTATCATAGGAAAACCGGGCAAAATGGCGCCAAGACCGCCGCAGACGTATCTAAAGGACGAAGGGCACATCGGCATGAAACCACCACCGATACCGGTACCGAATATTCCGGTACATCCTGTATTAGAGGTCCTGGAGAACGATGACGACGTACAAGCTCAACAAACCGCGCAAGACGCGCAAGTGCAGATTTTGCCGGCCCATCAGGTTTACGAAGAACATTTGAAAGTACCGGTTTCCATTCCTCTCGATGCGAATCATCCGACAGGTCCTAAGCAGCCTCAAAAACTGCTTCCCGTTCAATCGTCACCGCCTAAAAGAATCACATCGAAGCAGGATATTCTGGAGAACGATCCCTTGCTAAAGCCGCCCAACAGACCAAACGTAGAACAGTACGCGAATCCTAATGTAAATCACAAAATTCCGGAATGGAATCCGGATAAATATAGAAGACCCT
The DNA here is from genome assembly GCF_003070985.1 of Temnothorax curvispinosus. Taxonomy (NCBI): domain Eukaryota; kingdom Metazoa; phylum Arthropoda; class Insecta; order Hymenoptera; family Formicidae; genus Temnothorax; species Temnothorax curvispinosus. Next base: position 69,314 of record NW_020224925.1, on the reverse strand, counting down.
GGAGCGCCAAAGATCCCTTAACGCCACCTGCGAGACTTGACGAAGTATGTTCCATTTGTATTATTTACATACATTTATTTGCGCGGTATATATGTGCATCGTAACAAATAATAATTTATTTCAAGATTCATCCGGACAAGTCAAACGAAAAACCACATCCGACTTCGGTCATACCTTCGGGAGAACAGAAACGACCGCCGTGGGCACAAAAAGATCCTCTATTACCGGAGAGTTCTATCATCATACAGGATTCAGAGCCAAAACCGATTCCTACCGAGCCGATTGTCCATCAGGTCCCGCATGTCATTGACAGATCGACGGGGCAACCTTTATTAGTCAACATTCAACCCAGTCAAGTAGCTAATGTCGTAATTCCTCAAGGCGGCACACAAGCTCTGATTTTCGGAGATACTAACGAACCTCATATAAGTGGTCAATATTTTGACGATCCATCGCCTTATCCAGAACCTGAAGTTGGACCAGGTTTCGTTGGTATCCAAAAGGTATGTGTGATATTGATTTTAATATTAATAATATTAGGATATCATCGCGTAAAACTACGTTTTTTTTATACCGCTGTATATGTCTAGGGCGAAGATTTTCCTCAATATTCAAATGAGAAGAATCCAGCCCATTACATGATTCCCCCATCACCATCTACCAACTTCAAGACTTCGTCTCCAAAACCAGGATTCTCTAATCGTCCGCACGCTGTTCTATTGTCACCTATACGCGGGAGACCGCAGGAAGTGCCAGAGACGCCTGTACTAAGACCCGATAAGAGACCATCGGAGATTCATTTGATCAAACGACCTGACGGATCCGGAAATTCCGGTCAAGGCCACGTTCATACAGAAATTCTTGTACATCACAAGCCGGAGACAATAAACGTTCGACCGCAATCCGCTCCTCATCCGCCTGCCCATTCTCATGCACATTCCGCCCACCAACCGCCAGTGCGTGGCCATTTTTCGAATGGTCAAACCTCGAACCAAGCTCCACCAAGGCGCGTGGAAGTCGCGCCGACCGAAGTTCCGCATCGATATATATTCCTAGGAAAGCCAGATGGAAACGAGATAACGCTAGGCACCAACTGGAAATCCGACAAGAAACCAATCAGATTCGCTCTGAATAATCGACCGAGGCCGCGACCGAGACCGACGACCAATCGTCCCTTAGATAGACACGTCTTCGTGGAACGACCTACTGGATATCCGCCGATTAGAAAACCAACGTATTCTGGACCACAAAGGCCTCCGGTGAAAACGCACAACACCTTTGCGTTACCGCATCGCCCACCAATGAGTTCTCAATCTCAGGAACCTACTCGGATTACGTCTAATTTGTTCAATCTTCAGATTGACAATCAGAACAGACCACCGCATATTTATCCGGATAAGAACGTAGGTAATGTCGCGTCGCCAACTGAGCAGAACGATCATGTGCCTACTGGAGCGATAGAATATCACAATCCTTTACATCCAAATCCGATATCAGAGGAAAACAAACATTCTCAAGTATCCGCTACGAAAACGCAGCCAGGAGATAATCATGAAAAGTGGCAGACTAATACAGAGCAATTGGATTCTGACATCGGTGCCTCGGAATACGTCAATTATCAGAATCATTATTACGGAAAAGGAAATAGGAGTCAAGAAACCGACGATCAGGATAAGAAAGGTATGATAGATTCTCAGAGCGTTAACCAAACTCTGAAATCGCAAACCTTATATGGACCAGTTGTTTCCATCAATACGGTCGTAGGCAAGCCGCTGGAAGTCGGGCAAGAACATGATGTAACTTACGACCGCGAAACAAACGGAAAACCATTATTGCAAGGACCTCACGGTTCCTATAACACCAGACCTTACGAATTGCCCATAATACAAGGCAAACCTTTCGGTGTTTACAATGGCTACGTGGATCCGGCCACTCCTTACGGATACAAGCAACAAGAGGTCAATAAACCCGATTACGAAATAGTTCACGGTATACCCGCTCCATATAATGAAGATGCAAAACCAACTACGACCAAGAAGACGCAAGGCGGACAAGTCACGACACTGAACTCACTCGAACGCGACGATACTATTGATTTGAAGCCACCGGCGATTATACCTCAATTCGGCGTTGAAGTAGACAGGCCCGGAAGACCGTATTCTAGACCGATTAGGCCTGATCAAAGACCCGGTTTGACTCGGATCAAACCAGAGATATTAACGAAACCGCCGATTAAATTAGAAGTTAGACCCGATTACAGTGTAAAACGTCCGGAAAATGTCAAACCGAATACCGCGGAAATTTTTGTCAATCAAACATTGAATCACGGAATAAAATTAAATAATGATCTTCATAATTGGAACGTAGACGTAGCGGTCCCGGATATTGTAAAGTCTCAACAGAAAATATCGACCGGACATGATTTCCGGATTTCCGAAACGAAAACAGCTGAGAATAAAAATAGAACTACATCTCGTCCGACTGCTGTCGGCAATAAACGTCCAAGCGTCGTTCGACCGGAGCATGGAACGTTCACGAGGGTGCACCCGGAATATCCTCACATTTTGACGAAACCGAAGCCTCAAGTGCCGGAGCCGGTAATCGTTTCAAGCGGTACTGCGGGACTGGAAACGCACGGTCGCCCGAACAAGTTCTCCATGTCGGTCGAGGCTACGGGCGAGGAAATGGACAGTAAGACGCAAACCGAGCGGCCACCCAGTATGTTAGTCACGAAAAATAATCCACCGCATAATAAAAAGAACGATGAAACTCTGGACACGGCGTACCAGACGAACTTTGCCTCCTCGGATTCTCAAGGCGAGCAGGACAAAATCAAGGAAACGAACGTTCCCTCTAGAACCATGATGCCGCCGCCTCTGAACGTGGGATCAAATCAATCGAAGAAGAAAGATCAAGAGGGACTTAAACCACCGCCACCGCCGTCGAGCGACGTGCTCGGACTTTCGCCACCCCCGGTGGACATCACTACAACTCATGTGCCGGTAGAGGATAGATTCGCTTTAATGACGACCGATGAGTCAGGCTTGAAGCCGCCGAAATATGTACCTTTGAAAGAATCGACGGCGGTTGCACGACCCAGCACAAATATGGTTCCGCCCAACCCGAGACCGTCGCTCACAAGACCTTTCCTCGTAGAATTATTGTCGCAGGTAAAACTTAAAAATTTTCGATTTGCGATTTATAAGATTTACACAGAAAAAAATTAAGTGTCAAATCAACACTGATATACTTGTATATACGCATAAATATATAATCTTGAAATGAGATTATATTGCGTTAAACGAAGAAAACTTGCTTGAATGAAGTCATTTATACATAGTTAAACGAAGTTTTATGATTCAATTAAGAAAAAAAAGTTGAAATAAAAAGTTGAAATTTTTATAAGAAAATTATATATTCTTGCATATGTACAAGTATATCAGTGTTGATTTGATATACTTCTTTTTTTTCTGTACAAGATATCTATTCTTAAAACATAATCTAACGATATGTGTTACATTCTAGGACATGGTGCCGCCGCCACCGATATTGACAACTACGAGACCGCTCGAGATTGCTACTGTGAGACCAGCTGTCGCGGTTTCCGGTTCCATACAGATAGCCACTGCCGTCGCGACGTCTCATATCCCGGTAATCCAGGATATCGAATCAAAAATCCCAATTATTCACGGCACCGTCGACCTGCCAGTCGTAGTCGACGTCCCCGAGATCCTCAGGTCTGTGGAAACGCGAAGGACCGAACACGTTAGCATTTACACCGTGCGACCGTTTGATACAAGACCCGTGTCTAGGTACGTAAATTATTTAAATCTCTGTTACGAGCAGAATTAATAATTCAACTGTTGCATTTTAGAATCCCCATTCAATCGACATCGACGTTGTCCACAAATATAGTAATACCGACAAAGCTGCGACCACCTCAAGTAGATCACATTCACCCGAGCAGATCATCGACGATCCATCGCGATGTCGATCCGACGAGAACGTACGTTTTGGACATCCCACCAAATCCTGTTAAGCGACCCGAACATCCGGTATTCTTGGAATCCAGCCACGAGAGCGTTCTACCGTCGACGAGAGTGGAGCCTACCGAGTCTTTGACATTCATCGTAGGAACGGATAAAAACCAGCATTCGACGATATCGAACGTCAAGACGCAAAGACCGCAAGTAACCGAATACAGTATCGTGAATAAAACGGCGGACAAAGAATCATCCGTGGTCGTCACTAGAGTCGATAGTTCGATCACTAAAGTAACCAGTACGTTGATACCAACGCCGGGCAATAAGACGCGTTCCGAGGCAAGCAACTCGACCACGCAGTTTACGAAGAACATTATAAAGACCCCCAGTACCGTCGTCAGGGATCAATCCAACGCCACTATACGTACGAAGCCAAAAGAGGTACGAGTGTCTCGATATGAAGTTCAGATAATTGTTATTTCTTAAATAATCGCAAGTACTGATTATATATTAATGCTCATAAATTTTAGGTGACACGATTCAAAACATCGACAGTGACGAGAACTAAAACATCGGTGTTGGGCTCACCGCCAACGACGAGAACGCTTTTACTCACGCACACGATGACCACGACGACTGTCGAGACTGTGACGGAAACGTTGCTGCGTCCGACAAGCGTGGTGTCCACGATAACTTCGACGATTTTACAACCAATCGTTACGAGGGTACCCTCGACGTACGACAACGTAGCGGATAATGACTCCATATTTGTCGTGATGAGCGATCAGAACCCACCTGCGCCCGGAGCAGAAGAGGTATTGATTCACAAAATATAACATTATATATATGCTATACGTCATAATAAACAGAATACCCCTTTCATTAAGCGCGTTTTATTCACAGATTTATCGGTTTCTTGAGTTAATCTTCTCTTATCAAATATAAAAATTACATAGACGGCATATTTCGCTTGAATTTTAGGTGGAGGCTGAATACGGGGAAGAAGTTTCTCGCGACGAGCAGGATCCAACGGGCAACGAAATTCACAGAGTACTTTCGGGTGGAGTGCTTGGCGCGCCGATAGTACCTCTCACGCCAGTTGCGAGCCAATGCACACCGGAGTGTAAATCAACCAAATCTGAGATATGCGCCGAAGTAGGAACCGAGATGAGGTGCGTCTGTCGGCCAGGGTTCGCGAGAATGTTCCCGGATCGCCCTTGCAAACGTAAGTTCACAGATATATATCTGTACACAATTTTTGACATTTTGTTTCGCGAATATATTGTTCGGTTCAAATATGCTTGAGTTAACGAGTTGTAATAATTTTTAGCGACCTACACGTACACGTTGCGCGTCGGTCTGGATCGCATCGGTCATGAATTCGTGGCGTATGACACCGCCTTAAACGACTCTACGTCGGCAACTTACAAACGTCTGGTAGTTCCGACGAAGGATGCTTTGGATAGAACTTTAATGCAGAGCGACTTGAGAGATGTGTACAGAGGCCTCAAGATCGCTGGATTCATCCCGGATCCTACAAAGGTCGAGTTTCACGTGCAGCTGAGCGATAACGCTAACGAGACCAGATTGAAGGAGGTCCTTCGGAAATATTTAGTCGGAAGCAATTACAGCTTAGGCGGCACAGAGGTCTACGCTTCAAAGAATCTTGATTCGGTCAGTTGAATTGCGATATATAAATTGATAACTGCAAAAGTGTTTAAGGTATTCTGTCATTAATATTTCGTCCTGTAATTTAATTTAGATCGAGGCGGCCGATTTTGACGAATGCGCTTCCAAGGAGGGCGGCCCGCATCACGACTGTTCGCCCCACGCGGCGTGCTTCAACTTACGAGGATCCTATCAATGTTCATGTAGAGAAGGCTGGGCTGATTTATCGGAAAATCCAGCATATCCCGGAAGAGTGTGCTCACAGGCACCACTGGGATGTGCTGGCTGCAATAATAAAGGTCATTGCGTCACCAATTCTCTCGGTCAAGACGTATGCGAGTGCTTCCCTTGGCACAGCGGTCAACGATGTCAAGTTAATCTCAAAGGTGAAGAAATTATGTTATACAAAGCGCAATAATTTTGCAATTAAGTCAGTTAACCAATGTTACATACGGGAAAAACGAAGCTTTTAAACAATTATATTTCCATATGTTTTCAGTACTGTTAATAGCTCTAGTGACGACCGGCGCAATTCTGCTGGGTCTCCTAGCGATCTGTGTGGGAATGACGTGCTTCCGTCATCCGGGACGCGATCGGAAAACCGGCGATAGACGGGCAATGATTCCCGGAACGGGTGGTGATACCAGCAGCGAAGGTAGCGTCACTGACTTGGCGATACCTCATCACGTACCCCACGTTTTACCACCGCCGCCGCAAATGCTAGCTCCCTTGCCACCGAACAAACGACCAGTTCGTAAGATTAGCGCGAAACCTCGTCATCCACCCAGAAAAGCTACTATGATGCCCGCAGGTATGTCTTATTATTGATACTTTTCATTTATTATATTCCAAACGATCTCTTTCATGTTCACGATTTCTATAACATTTGTATAATATTGATTACGAAGATAACATATTAAAGTCATGCCATATACTTAGTTCAATAAATTTTACGTGTCTACAGCGATGCCGATCAACGACGAACAGCGTGATCGCTCTTTAACGGTAATGATCCCACGCGCGAAATATCGATCGGCGCCGCAATCACCGCAAAATTACAATAAGACCATCATGAGTACGTTCGCCGCTGAGGAACACAAACTCATAAGCTATCTCGACAATGGCACGAGCCATTGTCCCGCTAATAGGAAACAAAGTATATCTAGCACGAAGGACTGCAAAGAAGCTGATTTTCAAGGCGCGAGAAACCCGATGACACCCACGGGTGCTCTCGTGAGTGCCGGATTTCAGGTACAGTTCAGTTTTCACCTCAAAGACAAATCTAATAAGATGTTTGGAAAGTGTAAAGAAAGTATATAATGGAGTTTTAATTATATCGACAGGTATCAGCGACGGTGACCCGTACCATGGACGCTGAATCCACCCTGGCGCGTTCATGCGGCGAGACCACTGTGGAACCAGCGACGAAGGTACTGAGGAGCGGAGATCTTCAGGTTGATCTCGACTCGACACTGGCCCGCTCGTGCGGCGAGACAACCATCCAAGCTCCGACGAAGCTCCTCAGATTGGACCTAGGCGAGGCTGGTTCCACTCTGGCGAGATCGTGCGGCGAAACGACGATCCAACCGCCGACAAAAGTCGCCGCCGCCCGAAGGAACAGCGTCAAGGATAACAGGGATAACAGGGATACCAGAGACAGCGCCAGCGAGGGTCACACCATGGCTGAGCGTGACTTAGGCAGCACATTGAGACTTCCAGCGCAACACCCGCCATTGTACAGCCCGGATAGGGTAAGATAGTGCCTCACAAATTTATGTTTAAATCATTTTTTACGGATCACAAACATTTAACATCTTTCTGAAATTACCATTTCGGTGTTATTAACTGATACTTGTTATTAATTGATACTTTTTACAGACTAGCGATCGAGAATCCAACTTCGATTCTCTATAAACACTCAAACGAGAACGAGTCACGACGGGAAGATTGATTGTGGACGAAGCCGCTGGACGGTATTCTCCGATTAGATTTATGGAATCATTGTACGTCGAAATCTGCCGCTATCAAAACACGCGAAGGAACATATTTCATTTCATATCGTTTTATTTATTTATCGCGATTGTTATATGTTTTTAGCTTTTATTCTTATTACGGTACATTTACTTGCCATGTGTTTATTAATGATTTTCTAGAGCCTGATGCTCATCAAATTTAATGATGTTCCTTTCATTAGAGGAACTCTTCTAAATTCGATACTTGAATTTCTCAAATTAAAATTCTGCGCGTAATTTCGTCAAGGCGGAAGATAAGCGCGCGTGACTCAACCCCGTGCCAAAATACAACCAATGATATAGGGAAGACATTCGAAGAAGCTCTTTGTCTTCTCTATCGTTTTTTACGAGATCGAGCAACTCGTCGCTGCAGCTGATCGAAATATTAGAATATTTAGTTAAAGAATTTACCTGAATACAACGATTCGAATAATGAACAATTTTAAATTAAATCTCATCAAGAGAATATCAAGTTTAGTATCTCTTCACAGATAAACTTTTATGGAAAAATATTACACATGTAGATTCGAATTTGGAAATAATATTTCGATCATCGCAGCTTACCGTGCATATGCAAGCATGGTGCAACAGTGTCATAAATAGTGAATGACGCTAAATCGTCGTGCCGACAGCACGACAAGATAGCTCGATGCTTACATTGATAAACGAAAGGAGAATATTTTTTTTTATTTTTGTTGTTACTGTTTGTTTGTTTAGTCTATTCTCCGATAAGTCACGTCATGTTGCCCGGCTTCGTTGCAAGACTTATCTCAGAGCGATCGAACTTGCGTCTGAGTATCGTTCTATTCTAATGTTTGCTCGAATGAAAATTGTTTGTGTTATGCATATTGCAAAATATTTTTACATCTGTACTCTTTCAATGTATTCTAATTCCAATGGTAACTTTGACAAAAATAAATTCAACAATTAGTGTAAAAATTAAAGTTGCAAAAGAGAATTGCATTTTAACATTTTACATTCGAGAAACATACTGTGTCTTCCACTTCATCCGGGGACGAAGCCGCGGCAACGTCGCTATATATCAAACTCGAGAAAGAGCAAACGAGACGCGTTAAGCTCGCGATGTATTTACTGTTAGCTCAATAAATAGCGTAAGCGGAGGTGTAACGAAGGACAGGTGTATCACATATCGAGATCCTCTCGTAAGCCCACGCTTAATCGAAAGATTATACGAGACGGATTAAATTCTCTGCCGGTTTAAGAAACGAAGATGACGATGCTCATATACTCTTAAGTTTCGTTACTAACTTTGTCCTCTTTACATCCAAAAATGAACCTTTCCTTATACATATATATATATATATATACATATACGCATAGAGATACATATAAATATAGATATATTACCCTGTTGTACATACTCTCTCCACCGGAACCTCTTCTACGTAATGCTATTGTAATTTTGTACACTTAGCGCATGTAAACTTATACGTACTTTTAATAAAAGTCAATAATATAACGGCATGTCTTAAACGTACCTGTTTGTCATACTCAAGAAATTATAATCAACTTAAGTACATAAGTTGATCTGATTAACAATGTTTCAACGCGCCAGATATATTATCCGCGTTTTTATGCATTATTATTATTGTAATCCCGAGATCTTATCTATTGCGCGAATTATCTGCTTTAACCAACTTTTCTTCTAACTTCCATCTGTTTGTGTAAACTTTGAAGTTTTGTAACATACTATTATAAGACATCCTATATAAAAAGATGTGTTAAGTCCTCTGAATTTTATTAGAATAAAAATTGTTATAAATTGGAAACATTAACGATAAGCTTGAGAAAAATGTTGTTATAGGATAAAGATATTAAAAAAAATAGAGAACAATCGAAAACAAAAAGAGAAATAAAAGCGTCATCGATGATGAAGTACGACTAGCCGAATGCTATGTTACAGATGTTACAGATTAATCTCTAACCGTTGTGCGTAAAGAACTACCATTTATTTTACATATAGGCATTCATCGATATAAGTTACTAAAACGTTTTTATATATATTAAAACATGTAAATCCCGTAGATAATATAAATACTAATTATTTATTCTTATAATAAATTTTTAACGTTGTACGTGTAAGTTTTGATGTCTCAACCTATACTCTCAGCCATGTACATACTCGTCGACGGCGAGAGCATTTCTGCGGCTCACCGTAAAATCGTAAACGGTGACTTGATTAATTTCCAATCAGCGGGTTTATTGTTTCGCAAATTCGATTATGTGCGCTGAACATTTATGGAAGCAATTTCGGACGTAGCCCTTCGCGGCTCGCCCCGTCGTGGCATTGAGAGTCGACGGCCCGACGATTCTCGCTGGGAGAAAAAGCGGCGACGTGCGCCGGTCCGCGTTTCGTGATTCGTCGCGGGCCGCGACTAAAACATGAGCCTAATCCGCAAAACAAACCGATCCTCCGTAGTCCCATTCGAGACGCGATCATTGGCTGCGCGATTTCTGCGTCCCCGTACGCGACGAAAGGTCCGATTCGTCGAAGGGCCCTGACGAAGGGCAGGACAGCAACTGCCGCAAATGACTTTATTTATACTCTCAACCCTTATTAGGACTCCTTATTAGGGCGGCTAGCCGCATCGTAATCGCGAATTCATCGGGAAAATAATTCAGCCTGCGTTAAACCTGTTCCCGAGCATCATACTTTAGTGCGCGGTGAACAGTTTAACTTGTAGCCGATGGGACACGTTGTCACGCGATTGTCATTAACGATCGTCTACTTTGAGTTACGATCCGTATATAACTAAGAAAACTTGAAAGTAAAAGCTATGAAAGAGAAAGAGACTCTGCAAAGAGTCTTGTTGCGTGAACGAGAAGTTGCATATGCTATTAAATCCACTACCAAACGATTTATTTCCAGTTAACTATACTGTACGACTTGATAAGACTTGATTCATCAAAACTTATGAGCGCACCTACTGCAAATGACATTATTTATGCTACCGGCCCTTATTAGGACTCTCCCAAGCGTGGTAATCGCGACAGCAATTCAACTCATGTTGATTGCTCCCTCGGTTAACCATCTGTTTTTGCAACCTGATATAAGGTGTGCCAAATTATATACATTTTATTTCAAACCGTATGTATAAAGTTGTATGTCTATAAAGTTGTATACATTAATTTAAAAAGAGAGTTAAAGAAATCATACACTATAATGTTTCAAGACGATAAATGTTAAAAGTCTCGAGTTGAATTCGATACAGTTTACGTTACGCTAGAATAGAATATTGTACTTCATCAGCATGTGAATAAAAGAACAATTGAGCGCACTCGGAAAAGTACAAATGTCACCTTTTCAAACGTGAGATAATAAGAGAATAAGGACTAAAAGAATTCTTTACCACGCAACGACCTGAAATGACTTAATTTTTAGCGCGAACTCTTATTATTCGTCATTCTCACAAAGTCCGTCAACCGTGACGCTCTCGCGACACACTGTCGCGAGATAATCGCTCCGCGTCTGTGTTTAAGAATCCTCTGATGGGTGCTGGAGTAATAAGTTTTTGTCGACTCGTCAACAAAACGCGGTAAAATAATAAGAGAGACATGTACCATTATTATCGTTCGTAAATTTTGTTCAGGTAAAAAAGAAAAGCTCATCAGAACATATGTGCTTTCTGAGGCTAACAATTTAAATAAGAATACCAATTAATTTATGTTTGTTATATAAGTTAATTTTTGGATACACGATTTTCTAAATTTGGAAGAAATTCGATAAAAGAAGAATAATTTCGATTTTTAATTAAACATTATCGAAAGATAGCGCTTTAAAGTTTTTTTTTTAAATTACCTAGAAAAAGGAAAACATCTTATAGAAGATACTAAAAAAATGTTATAAAAAAATAAATATTATTGCATAATCTTAAAAACCCCTTTCATATATCCAGAAATTAAGAATTATATAAAGGGAAATAATTAAATCAGAAAATTAGAGAAACAGATGTTGAAAACTTTGTGTAGATAATAATGTTCCTTCAAATTTCACGTCTTCCTCGATGTTTTAAAACCGGTTTGCGCGCTAAAAGCGAGAAATTCGGTTTGCAAGCAAGATTAAAAACAGACGTTTCTCACAGTGGTTTCAGTCGCACGCGCGTTCGTATAATCATGTAAAAATTGGCGAAGCACGTGTATTGATATTAAAATGAGAAAATATACCGTTGAAATGAGTCGTCAAGGTTTACACATCAATTTGGAGTTTAATCAAAAATTTTATATTCTCTTATCTCGATTGTCAGAGCGATCTTTTTACGCTTTTTATTTAACGTCTTTTTATCGCGGCTCTTTGGATAACCGAAAGAAAATGTACGCGAGCACATGCAACGCAATAAGAAGCACAGCACACGTTGAGGGCGAAATAGTGGGGGTAAACTTTTCGCGGCGTGCGTGAACCAGCCGCTGCTACCATTCGGATCGTTGGTCCCCCTCTTCAAGACACCTTACCCTGTCTCACGGTACCCCGCCGCTTCCGCCGAGTCATCGACGTTTGGATAAAAGGAGTTTCTCTGTCGGTAAGGTAGGGAGATCAGGGTGACGCCCCCCTGGACGCGAGTCCTCCACCGGTGGGGCTAAATATCCTATCTTCCTTGCGCCTGTACCTCTTTACATCTTACATCCCGTCTTCGTTACCAACGAGAGTTCGTCCTCCATCTTTTTCCCACTCTCTCTCTCTCTCTCTCTCTC
>NW_020224925.1:55747-56931 GCF_003070985.1 Temnothorax curvispinosus | reverse complement strand
TTGCTTTCCATCTCTCTATCTGGTACCGGCCGGCTGCTGGCAGCGCGGAAGGGATCCAGAGCGAGGGGAAAGCCGGCCGTGAAATTAAAACATGATGAGGGGTCTAGATTGAGATGCGAGGGAGAGAGAGATGGCGAAGGAGTAAAAAAGAAGGAATAGCGAAGAGGACGGAGGCAACGGCGAAGACGGAGACGGCGCTAACGCCAGGGACGCATCCGCGAGCGGTATAACATATAAATGAACGTCGATTTCGCGGGTGGCATTGGCCTTTGTGCCTTTGCGTGCATCATTCGCAAAGTGATTCTTTATTTGTTAAATTACTTCTATTTTTCAAAAGAAAAGATGTTTCGTCCACTGAATGCAATTCCAATCCTTTTCTTTAAACACTTGAAGCGTTATTGTGATCTTGAAAAACCATCTTTCTTGGGTTAATTTACCGCAAAGACATTATCTAAACAATAGTCGCTATACATTTGTCATTTGTCAGTCAATAGAGAATCGGAGTACTACATTTAATTCTGTACACGTTCATGTTTCAAGCTTCCTCACTTAGCTCTTAGATTCTATGAGTTGGTGATCACAATGTCTCCATACCGCACCGGTCGCATGAACGCGATGTCCTTTTTACGCATCGCATGCCACAGAATAAATTGTCCAGAAATTTCTAAGGTCGGCTCGCTTTGTGGGATTAGCCGAGAGCCGGCGGGCTACCAGTTACAAATCATCGGGTCATCCAGTCACCAGTTTACCACCTATCACGCACCACGTGACTTCGCGTTCGACATGTTTACCACCTGGATTTATTACGATCCAGTATTTCCGACGCAGCAACAACGATGCGGACGAATCTTTGAGGCGGTCGCAACCGCTCCATTATATCCGTCCCCCGTGATAGTCATATAGTTTGTAAACCAGGCGTGATCATGCCCATCAACTACTCATAATGATCGTCTTGGCCTGCTATCTCGCGCTATGCTTATTCACCCGTCAAAGTACCGCATCGAGCTTTATCGTAGAATATTAAAACTGAAAGGTATTCTATTAGAGGAATGCATAAAACTAGTGTTAAATTGGCATTCGCATAAATATTCTTAATCAATCACATCTTGCATAATTTGACGAAACGATTAGCTTATAATAGTGATTGCGTATCCACATCTTTCTCTCTTTTTCAAATAGATATA
>NW_020224925.1:0-55347 GCF_003070985.1 Temnothorax curvispinosus | reverse complement strand
ATAAAATTATGAAAAATAATGAAAATTATTTGAAATGACGAATGTCTAAACCTTTCCGTCCTATTTGAAAGGGACAGAATGATATATTCGTCATTCTATATAAATTGCACGATTAAATAAACAATAATTATACATCAAAGTACAATCGTATAAGATATCCATTCACGTGTGACTTACGTATGCTTTTAATAAGCGTACCTTTAGAAAAATAAAAAATAAATTCGAGAAGGGCGGAATATACTGCTCATCGTGATATATTCGCGGGTTAAACGGCCCGAGTATAGCCATAAACCGACAACATTTTTCGTGTTTGAATTTTCTGTGAAATCCTTTTCACGCGATTGGTTCCGCGGACGATCGACATTGACGGCCGGATGGGTAGTTTCAGCGAGGGTGAAGACGATGACGGCCGACAGTCTCTGGCCCTGTATCGAAGTCCTTAGAGACCATTCGATAGCACGAAGTCCTGTGGTCATAGATCACGGCGGATTCCCTCTATCCTCTTTTCAGGAAGCGGCACAATGCTGGGTACCGATGCTGCCTGCCATTATAGGCAGAGCCGATCCGGTCGCGGCCCTGCCGTGTCGACAATGGATGCGAAGTCGGCCATTGTGCGGGTGATTTGGGACCTTGGGATAGACCGGAGAGGCCTTCCCTCTTTCTGCCGAGTTACCGAGATGTCTTCATTAGGCCCATTTCGTCGCTCCGGGATATACAGAGAAGTGCGGCTTGTTACGACCCCGGCGAAGAGAAGCTGAACATTTGAGAATCAGCGGCGTGAATTGAAGGTGGTATGGTACGAGAGAAGTTGCGTGTTCTGGAGATTTTTCCAGATAATGAGGACCGTGTAATTGTTTAACACGGAGGCAAAGTTGCCTATTTTCTCTTGAAAAGATCTTGAAAAGCGTCCCAAAGGGAATATGACCATGACGAAGTCAAATGCAAAACACAAAGTGTTTGCATGCTGCTTTAATAAATGACTAATGAGAACTGATGATGACTATTTACCGATTTTTAGATTTATTGATTTTGTAAAGAATAAAGTAGTTTATAAATTATTACCACAGTAGACCCCTGTATGACATGAGGAATGTTCCGTGTTATGCGAGTCACATAGATTATAGATTATACATATAAATTATGTATGCATATGAAAACACATATTTATGAAAGATGTAACGGTTTATTATAAAAAAAATGTAAAATGAATATTAAAGACATAACAGTAACGTATTTTTTATTTTACTTTAAAACAAAAAAATATTAAAAATTTTTTGTCATATTATATCGATATGAACCCGTGTTGTATAATTGTATATATAGGAATCTACTGTACGTAATAATGTAGTCGTATTACACTATGCAGTATTGGTGTAAATATAATCATTACTATGCAGTATCATTGAGGGATTTTGTGGATAAAAAACGAGCTCGACGAAATTTTTCACATATTTTTCATGTCATAGCGCAGCTCCCAAAGGAAAATGCGTACAATTTGCGAATGTTCACAGTGGAGTTCGGGCGATGAATGACACAAAGACGGGACATTAGCCGGATGGATCCTGTCATTTGGCGGGATTTACCTGCCTTTCGGTCTTTTTTCGTATGACATTTAGTCCTTCCCCCCGTCGTGAAACGTCGCAAGTCAGGCTCGAAATGGCAGCCCCTCTTCCAGCGGTAAAGCCGACAGATCCGCCCCGGCACGCAATTCATCGCTTCCGTCGTGGACATTACATCTAATCGGTATCCTCTACGATTCGTCAACTGCATCCGATTTTTTCGCGCGAAAATGTTAATCGCGAGACAGTTGTAGCAACATGAAGTGATATCACTTTTACTTATTACTTATTATTTACAGCAATTCTCGTGATCAGAAGATATAATTTAAAAAAAGCCATCATAAGAATTAATATCATAAAATTATTTAATTTATATTTTGCCTTCAAATTAAGAATTTTAATATTGTTGTACTCATAAGGAATAAAGTAAACTGTGCTGCTACTGTTATCATTACTGTTAAATTTTGAGAGATGCTGTCTGTGTATAAACACAAATAGACGTATAACGAAGCATAAAATGCCTTTCTCACATCGTAACGTTTCGAAAATCGTAAAACAATCTCGATGAACCTGACGATTAACGTGTCAATATATTTCAACGCTTCAGCCGTAAAGTCGTGTAGGAGAAACTTTGTCCCACACCTAATTAAATTCGTGGCGAGATTCCGTGGTCGACGATCGCCTAACCGATCGGAACGTCTTTTGGCGGCGTAGCCCGATTTCCAAGAAACTTGTACGGTCCTTCGGTCGGTCGACCGATCGAAACAGGAAATACCCGAGCCTCCATCGCGAGACCGAACACGACAAATCTATCGCGTGGTCGCAAACGTCATAAATTTAGCCGAGATAAAAATCGGTAGAATGCATCAACCACGATAAATTACAAGTAGTGGAAACGATTTTACAGCCCGTGATCATAAAGACTATAATAAAACGCTCGCTAATAATGAAAAAAAAATCTTGTTTCCCATAAAGAGTTTTGTTGTAAATTAAGTTCATAAAATAGTTCTTAATTCAGTGAGATATCAGATAGAAATATAACACAACGGAGCACGAAAAATTTGGAGATACAATGTCCGTGTAATCTTTAACTGCTATAAAAAATTTGAATAGCATAAACTACGCTTCGATCGGGAAGGTTAATCTTCCTTGCGATGTTATGCGACAAGTGTCCTTCGTCAAAGATGTCATCGATGAAATCATTAAAGACCGACGAAATCCGATTTTCCACGGTCACGTAACGCCTAACACCTCACGAATTTTGTGTACGTCGAATTTCTTGGCCTGTGCCCGCTATTTATACTACCTACTTTCTTTTTCTCTCTCTTGTTTCTCTTTCCAACTTGTGAAACGTGTCGCGAGCAAGACGTGCGCAAGAGCGAAGCGTATCTGGTGAGGCTGATTAGCCGGGAAATCGTAGGGCCCGTAGGCGTGACAGAATCTATACGATCCATTCGTTTCCCCTCGATTTTCACGCCCGGATCGTTACGACACAACGGTCCAGGAACCGCTTCGAATTCTCGAACGGTGATAATTTCCTCGGAACGTTGACTCGTACACCTTACAACCCGGCCCATTCGTTACAGTGGCATCGAAACGTTTCCCTTCACGTGTCCCTACCACGACCGCCACGCCGTATCGTGTGTAAGCGGACGGCGATCTAATTAGCGCCAGGTCGGTCCTTTTATATTATTCGCAGGGTGTCGGGAACAAGATGATTACGGGCTCTCGGCAGGATCCTGGCACAGCCGTCGTCCGTTCGAAAATGAAAAATCGTGTTTCTCCCCTAACTTCCCTTCTCTCCGATATATAATCCGTTTTCATTATATGTGCGAGGAAACCGACAGTTCCTAATATCCTTGGCTTTATACGAACTCTATCCTATCCTAGATAAATCTACAGATTTTACGCGTATGCAAATGTTGCGATTTCTGAGAAGCGAGAGACCCATACATTATTCGAGCAGGATTTATTGATTTACTTTCATTCGATTTGCGGATACCAGACAGACGCACGACTCTCCGACGATCGACGGTCGAAAAGCGTTTGTTGTGCTCGCATGCTACGGATAATGAGATGAGTCGGCCATAAAGCGCGACGGCAAGTAGCGTGAAGATCCTTTTGCTACTACAACGTGCGGGTAATAATTACGATATCGAGTTCGCAAGCAGGACAAGGAAGGACGAGAGAGCGTGGAGAAGTCGGCGAAATGAGGGATGAGAGCGCCGCCAATAGGGAATCAACCGCGGACCCCCAACGTCATAATTTATCTTCATCGGCGAGGCTGGTGCCCGGGTTGCCTAACTTTCCGGTGGATTAGCGGTCCGCCTCGCGCACGTAATGATCGTGTCGACGACGGTAGGTAGAACGAAGGCAGCAGGTAGCGGCGAAGGCGAGAAGCAAAGAAGAATCAATTTTGGTTTTTCTCGTCCTCTCGATCGTCGTCGTTTTCGTTGTCATCGTTTTCGTCTTCGTCCTCGTCGTCGTCGTCGTTGTCGTCATAGTCATCATTGTAACCCTTACAAGAAGCAACGGCAGATAGAGCAAACAAGGAACAAAGGCCTCCTCCGGGGTGACTTGCGAAAGTCCCCTACGGCGGCTTCTTACGCTCCTGAACGTCATGGGGCCCGTTCAGCGCTCATAAAGCCCGCTAGGGGCCTCACCATGGAAAAACAATGAGGCGGCCCGATCAGGCTCGGGCTCTCTCTCTCTCCGCGGCCTCTCTGATTCGCCATGAAGACAACAAGAAATTGACTACGATGGCTGCTCTCGCTTTTACCGTCGCGATGCACCAACGGGTTCTCCTTCACGTTCTCCGTCTCGAGAAACCAGAGGTTCTGCGTTCCGCCTCGGAGTTCCTCTCGCAATTAATCTCCGTGCGATATCAGGAAAAAGGATCTTCGGCTTTTAGTAGAATAGACAAAGCCGTTCAAATTTGCCATTTGGAAAGCAAGTGCGAACGCGTTCTTCGTGTTTTCGTGAACTTGTCGTTTAAAATTTCGTGGTGCATGCGGATCAAATGGAGCGTGAATTTCACGAGGCTTCTCCAAGACTTCGGCTTCTCGCTAATTCGTGAGCGATCTTATCTCGGAATCTCACTTGGGAGCAAGCTACTAACTCTCGACACCTCGGTGGTAAGTTCTCGCTCTCTCGGTCGTTCCCTCGTCCATTTCGGGCGCCCTTCGCCGACACCGTTACTCTCTTTTTCTCTTTCAGAGACGCAGCGTACCATGGGACACAGAAAAGAGATAGAGAGCTCTCTCTCTCTCTCTCTCTCTCTCTCTCTCTCATGCCCGCGCGCGCGAACATGTCTCAACTTCCACTGTGCAGATCGGCCGAGCAGATAAACCGAACCACGAGCGTTTTCTCTGCGACTTGAGCTTCGGTGGAGTCCAAAGAGTGTCCTGGAAAGCGTACGGTACCGTCGTAAATCGTAATTCACCGCTTTTTGTGTGGAGCCGCGCGTGGGATATGAAAATGGAGCGAGCGGGTCGACGCTCCCCCGTCGACTTTTCGGCGCGGCTCTTTCCTCTTCGGCATTTGCCTCTTTCTTTCTCTTGATATTGCCGGCGTTTCTATACATACGGGAAAAGGAAAAAAAGGAACAAACGTGGAACAAGAGTCAGGAACGCGGGCCGAGCCAATGAGAAAGACGAGAGGAACCTGGTAAATGGGGCTGTAAATCTGGAGGGCAGACCCATTATAAGTTTATTACCGACTTTCCTCGACGCGCGACACTTCTTCGGATACGAGCCAAGAGTCCGAGCTCAAAACCTGTTACACACACGCGTGGTACCTGGCCGGGGAAGGAGAGAAGGAAAGAGGGATAGGGAGGGGAAAGATGGTGCTATATATTAGAGGTCATTAGTTATCTTAGTTTACTGGAAAAAATTGTTATGGGTTTCGAGCTGTTTGGCCTCAACCAACATCCGTTGCGGACAGTAAAGAATTCGATCCCGTAGTTACATACGTGTCATATATAGCTTCTCAATCAATGTAAACTAAGAAGATTAATGAATAGGCTCGGATATTAATAATATTATATTTGGATCGTGCTATGTATGTAATTATAATTCTCGTTTTAATTTCATTAAGAATTTAGAACGGCGTTTAAGATTATATTATGAGAAATATGCAGGAGCCAGACTGCCGCGGCATTCTGATTACGGAAGTAGGCTCGCCCCGCAACCGTACGATTTTGTAAATCACGATGCAGTAATTATTCGGCGTTAACTCAAAGCGAATTTCTCTGCTCGCGCGGCTACTTCGATTCACGGCGCGTTGAGTTTTTCAAGCATGCCGGATATTCGGGTCCACCGACGGCCCCACCGAACGTTTCCCCGTGACGGAGGTGGAGCGAGGGGCCCCGAGGGTTTAATAACACCGTGGGTCCCGGCATAACCGACCGAGACCGACCGGGCCCTCCCCCCAACCCCTTTTGGCATATATATAGCAATTAGGCCGTGGAACGTCTCTATCCCAAGCCGCGGCGGCCTTCCCAACCATGATTAGAGGACATACGCACGCGGTGGGGGCCCGGCTGAGGGGCCCTCACCACGCCGTCCACCACGAGATTAAGGTCTCTTCCACGCTCTGCCTCCCCCTTCTATCTTTCTCCTCTCATCCGCGAGGAACAGCCTGCAGCGGCAAAACGCGTCGGTTCGAATTTCGACGCGTGACAACCTCGTAATACCTGATATTTATGCGACGCTAGTGATCAACCAAGGACAAGTCACGCTTGCGAGAAGTGGATAATTGCGTAATCTGTCGCCTCTCTTCCCTTGGCGCAGGGTGATTCACTTTTTAGAGTCTTCGAATCTAAGCGGGAAGATAAAAGATAGACGACGAGTATACGAATATAAAGATATCCATCGGGTGGGGTATCAATAATTTTTGCCTGTAGAACGTAATTCATGGTAATTTTAGGACCACACGAGAAACGTCGGAATTAGCTGTGTCGCGAGCGTCGCCTTGGGAGCGAGTTAACATAAGAAAAAGACATCATCAGCGGGCGAAGGTGAAATAAAGATGAGATTAGGCTTGCGGTTAGAGAAGTCCGAAGAAAGACGTAAATAGGACCTCGATGACGCCAGAGGCATCGGTATCTCCACAAAGATGCCGATACGAACGACCATAGAAAGGATACATAAATAAAAGACAGGTGCATTTTTCAATCCTTAAGAAGGGATAATCCGATATCGACCAGAACGCGTCTAGTAATTTTTCGTGTATCGGGCTTGACGTTTTCCTATTCAAGTTATAATTGAGGATTCTTTCGGTCTGTATTTACCTCTATGCTACATTTTTCTCGGTCCTTAATTCGTAAATCCCGAAACAAAGGTAGAGAAATGATTACTATTTACAATTAAAATTTATAGAGAAAAAGCGAACTTAATCTAATTATCGTAGATATCGAGGCTCAATTAACATTTTTTATCTCAACGAAAATCGCAATTCGTGCTCGCCAAATTTTTGTGCAGCAGCGCGCGCGAGAGTTTTATCAAAGATGTCGGCAGCCTTGTCGAGAAGAGTAAGCGCGGCTCTCGAGCTCCGTCTTCGGGAGGTCTTCGCGTGAGGCGAGGCCACCATGTTTCTCCCAGACTCCGCGGCTCTCTTCATCTCTTCGTCCCCCTAACAAGGGTCCATTCGCTTCATCTTCTTCTTAGACCCGGCGTGCGAGCATCGGCCACCTTGGGGCGCCCCCGGGTGGCGAACAGACCAATCTGCCTTACGCCACCTCTGCTCCGATCCTCCCGAGGTTCACCTCTCGCGTCTTTCTTCGTCATCCTTCTTTTATCCTCCTCTATCTTATTCGTAATCGCCGAAGAATATTCGGTTATTTGTCGCTAATCGGTCTGAGTTTTTCTTTCAACAACATTTCGGAATATTCAGACTTTATGTAAGAAAGGCCGGAAAAAAGTTTCGCCATAAATGTCATTGCCTTGAAGTTGATGGACTTCAATCATCGTTGAACGTTCCCGAGTCATCCGTAGCGCGTGCAGGACGTCATGTTCGGCACATAGTTACTTCATTCGACAACCGAATATCTCGATTCGAGCCGCTCTTCGACAGCAGTGGTCGAAACTGGCAGGTGAACGCGCCTGTCGTTTTCCCACGCCCAAATGTTGTGGGGCCCTGTAATAATAAAGAGGCGCCGCCGCGTTGCGACCGACCGCGAACGTACATCGACGGCTCGTTTCGTGGGGACCCTTTGGGGGCCCCACCGCCGCGTCGTGCCGCCACCGCGCTCTGCCTCCGTTGTGTATCGGAGTTCTCCAGCTCATGGAATCCCAGGAAACGAGGAACAAATTATCTCGTCAGACGGACGCACACCGGTTTGAAGCGACGAGAGGATCGCTCGTTGGCTCGGGGCGTCGAGGGAACGAGAAAGGCCTCTCGCCCCGCGATCACCCCACCTACGAATCGGCCTCGCCGGCCGTCTTTCTTCCACTCTGGACATCTCACCATGCGCTCGCTACGAAACCTCGGCTGTCTTCTTCTATCTATAACCGTCCCTCGTCCCCGATAACTAACTGACCCAACGCCTAGCGCCCCGCGTGTCGGCACAGGCGGCTTCTTTCTTACCTGATGAGTGCGTACGGACACACACGCACGCACACCGCACGCACGCACCGTTCGTGAGATCAGCCGTCACGCCAACGACGTGCAGAAGAGGATGATGAGGTAGGAGAGGATGGAGGGTGGGTGCTGGTTAATGAGCTAGAACCACGGGGGGCTTGAAAACGGGCCTGCGAGGCAACGGGCTCCATCGGCTTTCTGGGAAGTCACGAATCACACAGCCTCCTCTGGCCGCTCGTGTTACGTTTCCCGCGTAAAAGCCGCCACTTCTTTACCTCACCTTCGCCTTCTGTCGTTAAGTCAGACCAAAGGCACGCGTGTGGTTTACCGAGAACGCATTCCGTTTTCCTTGTTTTGCGATTCTGGCAATTCGCAACGTTCGAACAATCTTTATTTGAATAATCGGACGAAAGCGATATAACATTCCTCGATGTGTTTTTAACATCTTGATATTCTTGATAATTCAAAGATTAAGATGTAAATTGATTTCACCGTACTTTGATACACGATGGCTCAATCTCTAGGAGAATAAATATCAATAAGATTAAACTCGTGCAACACAGAAAAAAATACCGGATATCTATTCAAAGATAAAGATGATACGAATTATTCTGCCGAAACCTTATTCGAAGAATTTGAGGAAACTTCTTCGGAACGGTAGAGTGTCGAAAGATCAATAACGATCATGGAGAATAATCTTTACAAAGTTACAGTAGGAATAAGGGAGTAAGGGAGACGGAACGATAGGCCGGCGAGAGAAAAGAGATTGGAAATGTCGACGAAGGGGAGAGAGCAAGTAAGAACGAGAGGAAAGATGCAGCGAGAGTGGGGCACACCTGACCAACAGGTACCCAGTGAGGTCCCCCATAAGCAGTCCCATCATTGGCTCGGCCCACTCTCCCACTACCACGTGGGGGCTTTCTCTCTAAAGGGTTCCAGTTCCAGTCAGCCAGTCTTCCCTTTCTACAATCATCCAACGTCTTACCGCTAAGACTCCTTCCAAGCGAATAGAGATGCGAATAACGAGACTGCGAGATGCCACAAGATACCATTATTTTATTTTATTTTTTTAGTATTCCATGTTCGTAGCATTCATCATAACCCGAAAACTTTCGATGCACGAGCGTTGAAACGGTCATCGATCATTCCGATCTCGCTCGCAGAATCTCCATCTCTCGCGAACAATTTTTGAACAAGACAAGTATTATGGGGAATACTAACGTAAGTTAATATATCGGCCGTTGATGATATTCAATACGTGGAAAAAGATGAAGAGCAAGGTGAAGAGCTGGAAATTCCTTCTACGCGAAAGGAGGTCCAACGGCAGGAAGAAACGGAAGGCGATCCTCTTATACCCCGATCATAACGAGCGTGGCGTTGTTGCCAATTCGACTGTGCTCGCATAGTGCATGTAACACGCGTCCCTTTTTGTTTACACTGGATAACACGACTACCATGAAGCGAGGTAACTGCTTTTTGCCATGTTCTCTCAGGAGCAGCTCTGTAAGACGGATCGATTGGACGTAGCCGCACTCGCATATCGCCACTCTGTCGATTTTAACGACCGCACGGTCCATTCACTCCGGGCCGGCCGTACAAAGCGATCTCGCTTGACAATTCTATTTCTTGTCCGTTCTCCTCGCCACCATCTAAATAGCCCGGCGACGTCGGCCACGGCGATTCAAGAAGTCGACAAAACGTATCGATCGGACACGGCCGGGAAGGAGACAGGAAGTCATGCTTGTCACGCGATATCTTAAGGTGTACGTTCGCGGCGGATAAACGTTTTAATGACTCGCGATCACATGATCATTAATGTTTCCTAATTTCATATTTTCTCCGAGGATGAATAAACGCAATTCAAGGCAGCATTCATCAGCTTCCGCGAGTTGCGAATATCTATAAAGGATTTCGGAAGAAAACACATGCGGAACTGTTTAAGTAAATATCGTTCTAATAATTTACAAAGGGAAAATGACGAATATTACGCGTGTATCACATTGTAAAAGAAATGGTAAACTATATCAATAATGTTGGAGAGCAGGATGATTAAAGTGGCGTTGATTCGCAAGAATGAGCAAGTCCGAGCCGATACGTAAAAGCCTACCGTAGATTGGCCGGTCGTTTGACGATAATTAGGTCCCGCGGAACGGAATCTCGCATCTCGCCTCCTCCCTCGCTGCCGAGAGAGCGACACGGCGGGCCAGCAAAGTCAACAAAATAATGAGTAGTTACGGGTGTTTGTCGGCAAACGCGAACGTAACGCGGCTCGAGGCTGATGAGGAGGATCCACGCCGGAGAATTACATGGATGCGTCGAGGGGGGACAAACGACGAGTAGAGGTTGGAGAGGACAACCACCAACGAGTCGACGGCTAGTTAATGACTCTCTATGCATTTGTACTCTCTCGCACCGGTGATTATCGAGACGCTTGTCCTAGTAGAATCTCATTCAAGATTGATATGATGCCATCTTCATTTTCGCAATTTACGAATAATCACGATTATTAAATGTCATCACATCCGTCGATCATTTTATGGTCGATTTTTGTTTTCATTTGCACCATGGTTCCATGGTTGTTTTCGAGAAACTTTGTAGATATCAAATCGTGTCACGAGAATCGGATATTAGACGACATCTAATGAATACTATTGAAATACGACTCGTTAAACTCGACGGCGTTTTCAAAGAAGAAGATGCTGACTAAAGCTTTATGTACTACTTCTAAGTGTAAAAAAAAAAACTTTGACGTCGTAATAAAGACAGATAGGGTAGTAAACGGTTTTTCGAGACGCGCGCTCATTAATCTCGGGAAAAAATGAGTTGTTATAAGAGTTGATGAGATGCGAGCCGCACCCTCGCATAAGATTCTCGGTTGTTTCACACGTGCTGCGCGAGAACACAAAACCGGAGGGTCGAAAACGTGAAGAAAGGCAAGATAGGCAGGCGGCGAGGTCCATAGAACTCTCGCCGTTGGGTGACCAAATTTTTTCCTCGTCATTATGTGAGTTCGAGAAATCCGCGCGGCCGTTCTAAAACAAGGCCGGCTAAGAGGAAAACACTCGATACCGGGCATATGGTGAAAATTCAGGCGGGGTCACCGGAAGCTGAGCACTTTGGTAAGTTGCGTCAGACGCATGTGTTTCGCACACGTATCGCCGATGGTGTTCTGACAATTTTTTCGAGATCGATAAGGGAACAATATTCTCGATGGAAAAGCGAATTTCAATGTACATAATAAGAATAACGATATTGTGTGGATATGATAATTCCTCGTGCAAAACTAAATTAAAGTTGTAAAATAATTTTCTTCGAAAAGATCAGGTATCGATTGCGACAGACTGATAATAAATAAAGTAATAGAAACGATAGAAAGCGAAACATATTGTTAATGTTTAGGAATTCGAATTCAGGTAGGAATAATAATCTATAGACAAACATAGAATTGGATTTTAACTAAATACACGCGATATATTGAGCGGATTTTTAAAATTGATTTTCTCGTAATGATTAATTTTTGGTGTCATATTTAACATCAACGTGGTGTGGTTTATTTCGACAAAATATTACGATGTAACATCTGCGAATAATTTGAAAAAGTCAAAGCGCAATTACGCTAATTGTTGCACGATAGTTTTCGGTGCCCACTTTCATCTGAAAGCGCATTTAGAAAAAAAAAGTCGAAGGCCCCAGAAAGAGAAGAAGAGAGAGAATGACTCGTCTTTCTCCCGATACACCCACGCGTTTCCCTTCGTAGCCGCGGGAACGAGACGAAAGATCGGAAAGGGCTGAGGGTGGGAGTCAGGGACGGCTGGTGCTAGTTGAGTTGTCGAGCTGACACGCGTTCTCTCTCCTCGTTCCGCCATCGCCGCGCCAGTCGTCTCCCTTTAACTTTCAGCCCACAAGTTCCCTCTCTCCTCACGATTCTTCCCACTATTCCCGAGAGAGCGATCCGCCTCTCTTTCTATCCCGCATCATCCCACAAAGTCGTACCTCTTTCTCGTAACTTTCTCGCTCTCTCGCCCTCTCTTTTTCTCTCATTCTCTTTTTCCCCACCCTTTTCTTACATCGAATTTTCCTCTCCGAGTCTTCGCAGCCTCTCTGTCGCACGCCTACCCGGGGAACACGCTACACGCTACAGCCACTGCCACACGCCCGACCTCTCTCCTTCTCGACCATGCTCCCTCTTG
Source organism: Temnothorax curvispinosus (assembly GCF_003070985.1). NCBI lineage: Eukaryota > Metazoa > Arthropoda > Insecta > Hymenoptera > Formicidae > Temnothorax > Temnothorax curvispinosus. Next base: position 43,019 of record NW_020224925.1, on the reverse strand, counting down.
ATGGCCGTGATGGTGGTGGTAGTAGTGGTAGTGGAGGAGTTTCAGTACCGCCATACCCGCCAAAGCACAAGCACCGTGACAGAGCCCGCATGCACGTTTCAACTCGCGTCTTTCTCAAAGCAGACAACTTCGTCACCCCCGCGCCCGCCGTCGGAGACACGGCCTATCGTGCACCTAGACGAAGAGGTTAATTATTTGCATTCCGGGCACAGGAACGGTGAAACCTAATGTCAGAGTGTTTCCATTTTGGAATAAATCAAGTGTCGCGCGTGTTATTTGCCGATCGGCCCGCGGTGCTCCGATATGTTCGTTCGTCGGGGGGGTAGTGGTTAGGAATGCGATCGCAAGGACGTCTGACGCGCCGTCAGAAGCAGTTTTAATCGTGGTGAACGTGCTGCCGATTCGTGCGATCAGTGGAAGTCGTCGCGCGTTAATCGCGACGACGGTGATCGATTGACACCGCCTCACGAATCTGTCTGTTCGACGACGGAATCGTTCGTGCGACGATAATACGCGTTGTGACCTGGCCGGTACGCGTTGCCACTCGTTCAAATCAGTGACCGATCGCGAAACTGGCCCGCGTGGATTAACGAACAGTGAGTCACCGTATTCGGCGGCTTAGTGAAAGGAGTCTCGCGTCGGTAGCAAAAGCCGTTGGATAATTCGAATGTCAGCAAGCAAATAAAGTCACAGACGAAATCAAGATCGATCCTAAGGAGACGTTTCAAGGAGAATCTGCGAGAAACGTTGTGAGCGTCGTTGAAAACTCCGTAGGATTGGGCTCCTTCGGAAGCGCCGACGGGCCTATCGACGCAGGACACGTTTTCGCCATTCAAACTCTGAGAACGAGAATGTAGACGTGGAGAAGAGCGCGCCTCACGAGACAGGTCGATCATCTCGATCGAGGACAAACGAGGAGGCAATTGCGGTGACACATTCATCGCACCGGTGTCTTTCTTCAAAAGACAAAGTGAACGGTCTCTTTCAAAACGGACTATGTCCGCCATTGTCGCCCGTCGTTTGTATCATCGGTGCCGCAAGCAGGGTGCCGGGACGACGTGCGATCTGCCTTGATCCTGGAAGGGACGACGGGCGGCGATTTTCTGGCGCGACAGCTGGCTTTGGCAGCAGCGGCATCAGCAGCAGCAGCCGCAGCGACGGCGGCCGCCGGCAAGATGCCGGAGAAGGAGGTCGCTTATCATCAGGAGGCATTCTCGTTGCTGCAGCCGCCGCCACCGCCGCATCACTCGCACTCGGCCTTCCACGCGGCCTTCCATCCGCATCCCCATGCGGCACCCCCGCCGCCGTTTCATCCGCATCACGGGCCACCACCGCCGCCGCATCCGGCCGCCGCCGCTTGGGAGCATCATGCGGCGGCGGCCGCGGCCGCCGCGGCCGTAGCTTTCCACCCACCGCCACATCACCCGTGAGTTTTTATTTACATTCACTTTCAACTGTCCATATACATGATGTGCTGTGACGAATGTCAAGAGCGAGTTGTATCGAGAAACTATTTATAAGCTCGAGCTTGATACCGAATTCCAGCGTCTTTTTAGAAACGTTAGAAAAAACTTGAAAGAACAACCAAGGAGAACCCGTGATATACATTTAAACGTAAATGTTATAACGAAATCTTCGGTTTAACAGATTCATTAAATCATTATAAAGGAATTATAGTTTGTGTACTATCTTGTCTCACCGTGAAACTGCTCGTGTTTGCTATTCGGTTTATCATTCGTGTGATCGCAATTGTTCCTACCTATATTTAAGTAGAATTCAAAGTCATTAGATATGGATCAAGATATGCGATATAGCCATCGAGTGCACACGACTTTTCAACTCGACGCACACCGCGACCGATTAGAATTAAGATTTAAGGAGTTTGCATGTTATTATACGTCACCCTTTCGTAAGGGGCAAGCCCGTAATATCGGTTCGCGGAATTTCGATCGAACTTTGTTAATAATTAGTTCACTCACAATCTCCCAGCTGTTCCGTGCGAGCGAAAAGACGTTGATTTATGCGTAATCACCTATAATTTGCACATGCTGGAAATACGAAGTACACCGACGCAAATTGACTATGTTATATTTTACGTAACATGATTGCATCTAATGAAAACAGCGCGAGATCAACGATTTTACTTTGCATTTGCATACACGGTGATCGGCGTAGTGGTGGTACGAGTCGCGCGTGAAACAAAAAGCGTTAACAAGAAGCTTCTCAACGGGAGAATCGACGTGATCGGAAGGCATGCGACGCGCTCCAAGTATCGAATCGAACACACGGGCGAGAGGAGCTCGGCGGAGAATCGCGTTACCGGTGGAATAGCCGCTTAACGTCTTAATCGAGTTAATTAAAGCCTCTTCGCACGTTTTCACGTTCCGCGAACACGACACGCGATTGCACGCAACGAGATTACCTCCTCCCGACACCCTCGCCTCGCCGCGGTCGAGGCTAGGCGCTCTCGGACATGGAAACGGAGTGGCGCGCGGCGAGCGACGCAATAATTAGACGCTTCGACGCGGACCGAACAAAGCCGCGGTTTCCGTCCTTTCAGCGCTTCATTTTCACCGTGGAATTGCGGTGCCCCGTCGAAAGGCCTAATAGAGACCGCGCCATTATTCTCGATCTCAGGTGCTACGATGTATCCCTGAGGGATACGGAATACCTTCACGAATACTTTCAGATCGAAAATGAGGCACAACCACAACCAACAAAGTTGCCCGAAATGTACATTTGTTACAGTGGATGTTTCTATCACGCACGACTTCTCTCTCAATGTTACGGAACATCGCGGTTAATCAGCGTCACACTTCGCCGACTCGGTGGTCAATTAATAATGCACAATTAAAATGACAATTATGCAAAAAATCAGTCGCTTAATCTCGATCGTCTCGGACGACATGAATATTTTAACGGGGACGACAAAGTGAGGAAAAAAAAAACGGGTGCATTAAGAGCGTTGTAAAACTCGGCGTTGATTCTTCCGCAGCATTAAATCAGGCAGCAACTGTAGCAGGTGTCCCGTACGGCAATCACCGGAGCTCCAGTATGTCGGTCCAATTAAGCATTTAATTGCAACAGTTGCCACCCTCTCGATCATCCGCAATATCGTATCGATAAAAAGGGACAGGTAGTAGAGCGCGAGCGGCTAATAAATCCTCGGTCGGTCGACAATTTTATTGGGGACGCGAGATTGCGCGTGATCGCGCGTAGAATATTGATCTGTTATAATTGTACCGATTATTATCCGCGCGCAGAGTTACGCTTGTCCGCTTAAGAATTGCCTAAATCCATCTACGTGTAATGAAGCACAATGTAAATATCAATATTTAGACACGCACACGTGCACAGACGGATTCGTAATGTTTGCCAACTCGAGTGTAAAAATAGACACATGATTGCTTGCTATATTGTCATAATTACTATAATTATACGTATAATAAAGCGTAAATAACAATTGATTTTTTTGAATATGTGTATGAATTTTCTTAAGATTGAAAAAACTAAAAAGCATCCAAAGTATATTCCAATATTTATAAAGTTTATTGAGCATCATACGGTTCCAATATTTATAAAGTTCATTAAGCATTATACGGTATTTTCTAAATCCGTGTGTTAGTTGTTTGGTTTTAAACCTCAAGACTAGATATGTTAATTTAAGCATTTGAGTTTTCTAAGTGCGTCCTAAAAATTTTGGGGATTATGGAACAAAAGAGGAACAAAAGGGGAACTCAATTCAGCGGTGCCAATTTCGCGGTTCTCATGAGGAGACGCACCGATTATCGAGTCTCTCGCCTCGTCCTTTGTTCATCCGCTTTCTTTATTCGTGCCACGATCTTGAAGCTCGCAGTAGGAGGCCGAAGAGCGAATCGCGTCGGCTTCGTCGCGGTCGCTGTAAGCGCGCGCGGCTAAACGAATGGTGATGTCGGCGTGAACCGTAGTGCAGTGTAGAGGATGAAAATCTAAAGAAACGAAGAGAAAACAGGAGACGAAGGGGGGGGAAAAAAAGAGACACGCGCTGGAGAAAATCGCGCCACGCGAATTTAATTCACGAGGGAGATGCGCGTCGGCCTTTACGAGGGTTCGCGGTTTTACAGCGAACACACGACGTTGTAAAACGTCGTAAAATCACCCCGAGTTATGTGACAGATCGGACAAGTAGCGGACGCATATGCGTGCGTGCTGGCAAGCATGTCTGTATATATCAGATTGCGATGAAAAGTGACAACGCGTGACCGATGCATTCACCCTAGGCTTCTCTACATGTAAACATTGTAAATATAGAATAAGTTATGGTTAGAAACAATATTTCGTTTAGGGGCGAAGATTCTTTCATGCCGCAGTTCTCTATGATAAATAAGAGACGTAAAGATTATTTGACTACCAAGTGTAAAAAATGAGAAACTGAGTTACTAATATCGTTGGATATATCATTGCCGTCAATGCCGTCGGTACCTTATAATTTATTTAATCGCTATGTTTGTACCGTAATTTTTTTCACAGATGTTGAAAAGCGTACCTAGAGCTCTCTAACATAGAACAACGCAATTAAATCTTACGGCTATTACATGGTTCGTTGCTTGGTGCATAAACCGGATGTGCTAAAGCGTCGAGATGAAAACTTCGACGCATTGAGTAATGTTTCGATTAAAGATTGCTTTACTTTATAAGTCCCATTGATCGATAATTTTAATCACCGATTCTTAATGGTTAATGCATATTTTATTATTATTATTATTTAATCACTCTATTCATTTGATAAATATTGACATTACTTCTCATAATGCTCATAAGAGTTTTAAATACGTCTCGTCAATTTTAATCTTACGATATTCTCGATCTTATCTCTATCGCGCGTAGATCATTCGCGAGTCTATCGAAACTTCCGTGGTGCTTCTCGGAATGGGAAAGGGTAGAGAAACGATGGCGGATGTAAAGTGTATGGTGCGCGCCGGGCGCCGTATCCCGTCCCTCTGCCTTCCTCTCTCGCGCTGTCTTGAACAGATATTTTCGTCTCTTTACGAGGATGCGAGACACGCCGTGTATTTTTGCCTTCGGCGTTTCGCTCCGTCACAGCGAACGACACATCGTCGGTTCCACGGTTCGGCGTCATCGCGCGCCGCCGCTGACGAGTCGCGTCCGACACGTTTTCGACACGGCAAACGCTTAATTCTGCTAGTTTAATGCATCGCCGAATGAACGAGATGGTATCTCGGTGTAAGACAGCTCGGTTCGCTTTGACGACACCCCGCTGATAACGACACCCCGAAGTCGAATGAAAGACACACCACGCGAATTCGAACATCGAAGACCCCGTGGAAGATGGGGTACCCTTATCGTAAGTTTTTATCGTAATCGCGACCGAAGCGTCATCGCTGACCCCACGCACCGATCGTGGGAGGAAGATCTCGTTCTACCGCGAAACGGGACACAAACAATGCAACAGGATCGTCTCGCGTCCCGTTTATGAATCTCTTCATCGCGTGGGCCGTCGCGGAACGGTTGGGAACGGAAGGGAACCGCGCGCGGCGAAGATGCGGGCTGTTGTCCCGCGTCGTGGAAAACAAACGAGATGCACGGGCTACCAGAGACATGCTGGTATTCCACCGGACCCCTCTCGTGCTGGCATCGCCGACGAGGATCCGTCCAGATCGGATCGGGCGCGTGTAAAATATCGCGAGTCCTTTTACTTACGTACACTTTATCGGCGCAAATTCCTCGCGGCGACGCGACGGCGCGGCGCGGCGCGGCGGGACGCGCCTCTTAATTCGTCGCGTCGGGCGAGTCGCGAATCCTTGAACTCCGTTTTATCGAACCATGTTCGCCGTCGTTGGGATCGCGAATGAGCGGATACGTGTTTTCCGCGCGGGTTTCGCTCTTTAATTCGCTCGTCCGGACCCCGGACCGTTTCGCTCGCGCTTATAAGGCGCGGCCGCGATGCTTTCGGCTTATCGAAAATCGAGGCGCGTGAAGTGTTGTCGCGACACTTCTCGTTCCGCTTGTCGCGCGACGACCTTTGCATACTCGTTCGTTCGGATTTCACTTCGTCGCGAGTGGAACGATGCATGCAATTCGAGTGCGCGTCGCGAAATAAATGTGCTCTTTCTTCGCTTATCTAACGAATACCTCGCGCGATTTTACCTTTCGTTCAGATCGCAGGATCGAAAGGGTTACTGATAAAAAGAGATATACGCTTTGTTTGTGTGTACGGTAGTATCGAAACCCGCTCTCCCCTGTCGTTAACAATCTCGAATAATTTTCTCGGTACTCGGTATTACGGCGTAAACTGCGTAAACATGACCGGGCGGATATACGCGATCCCAAGTACGCCGCCGGCACTGCGCGGCAACGTACAGATGCGCGTAAAAACGGGAGAGCGATTTGTCAGCGCGCGGCTTCGCGATGCAACACGGTAGGGACTCGTCGAAGGAAGGAAGACATTCCCTTCCAGCTTTGGGGGGCCGTGTGTGTGCGTGTGTCCCTCGTCCCTCGCCTCCTTTCTTCCGCGTCTCTTTCGCGCGAATAGAGAGAGCCACCGGTGCCGAGACCATCGCGGATACGCGCACTGCACGTGCGATTTATCATTGGCGCGCCGTCCATTGATAAATTCCACGCATTCATAACGCCGCTGCCCACGTTTTGTGCCAGGAGCCTCCGGCCCGCAAGAGACACACGATACCTGGGTACGATACGATACGATACGTCGCGATAGCGTACCGCATACTCGCATACAACCCCTGGTCGCTGCAACGTAGCGCGAATACGCGTGTATGCATGCGAGAGGGTAGAATTTTGCGCGCAAGCGGAGTCACGCATCGCCTTGATCTGATCCTTAGCTCTTGATAAGATTAATCTGGACCGCTAACCAAATGTGCCAAAATACACCTTGTATTCAAAATTTTTTGAAAATTTTCTTGTTAAAAAATATTGTGTCATTTCAGCTTCTTTTCACTTGTTATATTCTTCTAGAGAAAGATTAGAATTAAAATTAAAATTTTTTTTGTAGTAAGTGATAAATATAAAAATAATGACTCATTAAACCGTTGTTGAATAATAAAATAATCGTGTTACAAACTGTGGAGATTAAACTATTTTATACAAATTGCATGATTAATAAACGCGATAAAAATAATACAAAAATAACGTGACTCATCAAACCAATGTTGAATGATCAAATAACTGTGGGAATTAAACTACATATTTTATACAAATTAATTACACGATTAATAAACGGCCATTTTTTACAGAATTGTATTTATGACAAGGTTTTAGAGACAAGTACACGTCATTGTAAATAAATTTATAATCATAATGAAAGAAATAAATAATGCTATTAGAAGTTATAGTAACGGATGACGTTTCTCGCCACCCGTGAGAAATGTACCCCTAGTCGGGATGACTCGTTCCGAGGCTAATCGCTTTAATGACACAATTAAGCGATGGTACTCGTTGATAAGATGGGTTTGTTTTGTCTGCTTCAACCGAGTTGGTGTATCCCCACCGAGATTGCGGCGCGTCAAAAGGTTCTCGCCGCTCGTTTCGTTCAAATAAATATTCATTATCACTGATGTGCTTTTCGTTCCCTCGATGAACAGTACGCGCGTATAAACGGTCAACGAGACAAAAGATTCGCGGAAGTCGAAAGATAACGACGCTACCGATAGTTCATTTTGTCGCTATTGTTGCATGGCGCGCAATGTTGATTAAATTTTTAGCGTTTATAAATTGCTTCTGGAATAACGTGATAAATATAACAGTTACGTTATTTTAAATCAGAATGTGAAATATGTTCAGAAATAAATGAGTTACGCAGCAGAGTGTTCATGTAAGATGGTAAACCCGATGATGCGCGAGATTTAATATTGATCCGTGTCGGTGTTTCGAGCATCTCTCGCGATACAGAGGGGAAATATTTTTAGAGTCCGATCTCTGCTCGCACGGCTCCCACGATATTTCGTCGAGTGTTAAGAAAACCATGATTCGCGCTTTCTGAGATAACAACGCGCTCTGATTTCTGTAACACCTTGTATTAAGGTCGTCGAGGTCTTTTTGAATGAAGATGGGAATGAGAAAAATGTATTGCAACGTATAGAAAAGTAAGGGTGGGTCGGAGAACGAGCCGACAATGTGCGGCGGGCTGTTCTTTCCGGAGCGTGGGGGGGAGGGAGGGGGAACGGAGGAGGCGAAGGAGGAGGTAGGCAGGCGCGAGGTGTGCCGCTGGGTGCATAAACAACGTTGTAAGTCGACGAAGCACGCGTGGCTCGCATAAAATCTCATAATGCCCTTGTCCAAACAAACGCACGGTGGCGGTGTTATGGCGTTGGAGAATTTACCACTCCGGGATCTCTTCCTCGAGAGCCGGGGCCCCCGGGAGAATGGCCCGGGAGAGGGTTCCCCCGCGTGCGTGCGTAGGAGCAACACATCTCTCGAATATCTGACCGTTTAAATGTATAAACCGCGTGTGTAAACCGCGCCCCTCCGATCGAGAGTCGCGTCCGGTGTCCGACGAGGAAGAAGGCGTCCCGCTTCTCTCACTCGCCGCGGGGTTAATCCGATTGTCGAGGTTGTTCAATCGCGCGTCCCTTGGGCGAAGATGCGGGGATTACAAGCGACAGATTAACGGGGATGTTTTCTCCTGTGGAACACCATTTGGGGATTACCCGAACTCGGGCGCGTACCATTATACTGGTTTAGTGAAGTAAGATAATTCGCACGGGAATAAATTGTCCTTTTCTTTTTTTACCACTTCATTCTTTAACAATGTGTTTATCTATTTGACACATCTATGTGTTCGATTTACGTAATGGGATTTATTATTCGTGCACAGTCATATTACAATATTACATGTAAATCCGTGTAAATTATTGAAACGATAAAATAATATCTTTATCTTTAGGCATAATTTTTTTGAGTTTTTACGTAATTTTGGAAACTTCATGTATATGCTTTGTTTGACGAGATGATTATCGTATAAACGATACGTTCTACGATCATTAGATACCGAGGAAAAAAAAGGTTGTACACAGGTTGGTTTTGGCAATCCTGAGAGCGAGATGAAGGAACGCGCCGCGATCACCGGAGCGTGAAACGAAAAGCGCGGAGAGAAACACGGAGATGGCGAGAGGGAAGGCGAGAATCTTCTTAGAAACGGCATAAAGATAACCGCTCTATCCGCGAGGCGCACCGACCGTCTCGTAATCCCTGTATAGGCCGACCATATAGATCCGTCCGCACGCCGGTCGGCCCGTTGACTTTCTGTCCACTGTCAAGTTAACGACGCGTAATGACAGCTGACAGAGGCGGCGGACACGGTTTTCCAGTTAAGCTTTCTTTTTCGTCGCACCGGGCACCGGGTATCCCTGCCGCGGAAACTATAAAGCCGAACCCCTCGGACGACTTTAGTGCCGGTCGCCGACGGGCGCGTCGTTCCTCGATTTTATCATCGATTCCGCCGGGCCGCGCGGGAATCGTTAAGATCGGCTTTCTGCGAGTCGGGGGATCGCGCCACGCTATACGCGCGAACGGCGTTGTTGATCCTTTCTTTCTTTGCCAACGCGCGCGCGGCGCCTACGTCAAAAACCATAAACCCGGCTAAAGTCGAGTAGCCGAGCAATTCCGTGGCGAAAATCGGCGTCCCCTGGAACGGCGATATTCTCGGACAATAAAGTCTCGAGTTATCGCCCGACTGTCGGGCCGCGTTTATATTCGCCGGATAGAAAAATGTGCGGGCGAACGTCCTGCCTCACGTTTTATTAGCGCTTCGGCTTTTCTCCGGATAACATTGCAAACAATCATTAATATTTTACGATAAGTACGCATACAAGTGTTCTTGCCCAAAGAGAGATTTTAACAGTATTTTACGTATTGAGAAATACTGATTATGTTGTCAAGTTGTACGTGGATGTGGATGCGCAATAAAAAATGGAAAATATTAATGTGTTCTAGAACGATTATTATTTGAAGAGATTCATCATCTCTTCCGATGTGAAACAAAGTTTCCAAAAAATCGAATTCCAATTTTCCCGCGCGTAAAATTCGAGAGATCCTAACCGCCGCGTGAGTTTTTCCGTCCGAGTTCCATTCCGTGTTTTGCTGCTTGCCAGCCGCGCTAATTGAGCCATTAACTCCGCCCTTTAATCTTTCGGTTCTTCCCCCGACGTTCGACTTCCTCCGTTCTCGGAAGGAGAGGAGGAAGCTTCGAAAGATCCAAATCGAATCTTTATGTAGGGGAACGAGAAGCAGAGGCAAAATACTCGCGGCGTTGCTTGCCTCGTCGAAGTAAAAGCAAACTACTAATTTATAAACGATATTATACATTACTATGAACAAAAGTGATACAGTATACAAAATTGAGCATTACAAATTGTTTAAAAGAATTATAACAATGTAGTATCTTTATATTTTATTTTGTATTACTAAAATAATATAGGCGAAAAATTTCATAAGTCGCAGACGATTAATTGCTTTTTTTTCTGATATATCGACGGTTAAATAAATTTTTTAATGTTTATTTTCCGCAACACAGATATTGTGCGTGCCCAAATTCGCACATACTTCAACTGACATCCCTTGGATCGGTGTTTATTATCTCACGCTTTGACGGTGATTCTGAACGAGAGCTAGTAAGCAAAACATTTTTATATATACAGAGAAAACACGAGTACCGGGCTATATCTTTCTCTTTATTAGATCCCACGACACGCGGGTGTGCCCCGGCTCTCGGAGATCGAGATCGGAGGCGATTCATGATTTTCTAAGCGGGCGACGACGGGGGGACGAGAGGGAGAGCCGCGATGTGCCGCGAAGGGGCACGCCTCGGAGAAATGCGTGTGTGTCCTAAACCAACATCTTTATGGACTCGATGTTTCTTCCCAGGTCCGACTTATTACGTTGATTTATCGCTTTTGTGTGCGCTGCCGAGCCCATCTGCCCCCGTCGCGCGTTCCGTAACCCCACCGCGCCTCGCCCGCGCGCCCAAGATCTCTATAGAATATAGATCTTCGAATTCATAGAGGTCGGAAATCTCTCTTTCGAGAGGCACTCGCGGATCGAAAGGGATCGAGATATCAAAGCCCCGGAAATTCCATCGGGGATCGTTAACGCCGCCCGAAGGTATATAAATTCGACCGAGTCTCAGCTAATTCGATTTCATTTTCAAGCTGTTAATAAAATCGATCGCTAAATCGTTTCAAATAATCCCTCCGATAAGTAATTTGAAATTAACTCCGCCTATTCCTTACGCGCGAGCGAAATCAATCGTTTGCCTCGGTAGCGCGGCGCCGATTATCGTTAATGATCATCTCATCAGCGTCCGCGGAGTGTATTTCACGCCGATGCAAAACGGCGATCGATCGGCCGTCGATGTAAACAAAGTGGCCGGCGATCTTGAAACTTCTACCCTAACGGACGGGGGCGCGGGGTCGGTAACCGGGGAGGGGAGGGGGAGGGGAGTCATCGACGAAGGGTATCTCGAAGGAATTCAATTCTCGCGTTGTGAACCGCGCCTAAAAGATATCGTGATGCGTGGTCGTGCGAATGGGCGTGCATCCGATTATCTTTGTAACTCAATCTCTCCTCTCGGAGTTTGGCCTCTCTCCTAGCTCCGGCAATCGCGATCCACTCGATTCGGCGCGTCAAAGAGAATCACGGGGTGGTGCCGTGACGCGATTAGCGCGATGATAAATTACTTAGAAAAACGTTGTTTATATTTTCAAATATAACGGCGTTTCAAAACGCCGACGCACTTGCGTCCGGTAATGCGTATCTCGCGTTTGGGGATATAATCTTCGGGATATCCTTTCTTCGCGACGTGCGACGAAGAAGCGCGCATGCAGGAGGAAGTAATTGAGAAATTTATCACTCACCCAATTATCGTGGATGAACAGCGAGGTCGTCTCTCTCCATCGAGATCCCCCGTCGCGACGATTCCCCGATGTTCCTTGGTCTTGTTGCAGCTACATATCCTCGACGCACTCGCGAATAACGCGGAACGGGCGAAAGTCTCACGATACGCGCGTTAACTTGTCGACGAAATCGATTAGGCACCTCAGAACGATCGTACATTTACTCCGGTTTAACGCGACGCACTCCTGACCGGCACGAAAGTTGGAGCGAAGCGACGCGGCGACGCACCGCTATGGCGGATATACGCGCGGACACCACCGTTACGCAAATATCGTAGGCAAGTGCGATCACCTTCCTCAATTAATCCGTCACGGTGCTCCACTCGATGCTCCTCGACGATCCTCGACACCCCGGACACCGGATGGCGATCCACGATTCTCGTTCAACGAACAGATGCTGCAAAATATACAACGACGGGTGCGATAGAAAAGAATACTCCGGACAGTACGCGGAGGTCGCGGAGCAACTAGGCGGTGACGTCGGAATGGAGGGGGGGGGAGGTAGGTTGACTAGGCGCGCTGCGCACGGCGCGCGGGGTGTACCTAGTCAGCTTACCCCCCCGCCCCTCCTCCAACCGCACCACTCGTGTTGCCGAAAAGCTGCGCGGAAAAAAGAATATTCTTGATTTGAAAATATCTTTAGTTTGAACGTGAAAATCTTGAAATAAGATATTGTATTGCGTTAAACGAAGAAAACTTGCTTGAATGAAGTCATTTTTTATATACATATAGTTCAATCAAGAAAATAAATTGAAATTCTTAAGAGAAGGTCGATAGATTGTTTTACGTATGAGTATGTAAATTGCTTTCCTTCTAATATATCGACATTTAAGTAAATGTTTTAACGTTTATTTCCCGCAACACAGATTGCGTGCCTAAATTCACGCATTATACTTCAACTGATATCCCGTGGGTCGGTTTGACATTTTTATTTATTATTATTTAACATTTATTTTTTTCTGTGTATAGCCGACGCTCGTCTTCGAATTGTCGGAGAAACGCGTAGCATAGGTAACTATTTTCATAAATTGCGTCTCTATCATCCTATTTTCATCTAAAATCGCCGATACCGCACCTTTTCTTTTTTATCAACGCCATATCTTTTTATCTGGAGAAACCAATATTCGCAAGAATTATCGATGTAGCAACAATCGCGCGATTATCGTTATTTTCCAGAAACGGCTCTTGTTTTTTTTTAATTACTTTGTGATAAATACATATAGAAAAATATCGAGTTTGCTTTTATCGGGCAATTGTCGCTATGATTGATCTTAAAATGAGCATGCGAGAATTTATACGTTTAAACGAATAGTACAAATCGTAATTTGTTTCGATAAGTCTTATGTATACAATTGTCGTACATAATAGCGGAGATTATTTACAGCGTCGTTACTCGCGTTAAAAGCGTGCAATCGTGATAGCTTTTCCGATACGCGTCCTTCCCACGAGCGAGTAATCTAGCGCACGTCGGGAATTATGTAAAGCGGCGGATGAGTAAACGCGAAATCGGCGCTGAAAGGCGCGGATCGCGTTTAATCCGCGCCGCTCGTAAATCAGGGAGAGCGCACGCCGCGCCGGTTACGCCACGCGTGCGATCTCGCGCCACGTGTGGAAATTATTACGTATCTGCGTGCGCGCCGAGTTCGCACCTTGCGTCCCGCACCTATGCGTGCGCGATCGCGCGCGAGTTGGAACGATTGCTCACTGGTGCGCGCTACCCACGCTTCCCCATGCGCTTCCAGAGTCGATAACGATTCTACGGAGGTCTTGACGATGGAAACCCGTGGCAACTTGTTACTCACGTATGCACGTTCCACGAATCTCTTCCGAGGAGATTTTCACGCGTCGTGCTCCGACACGAAACATGCGCAGCCTGATGAGCACAAGAGCGATACTTCTTTCGGGCTTGACCTAAAAACGCGGCCCGCCCACGCCGGTCAACAGGCGCTTCTTTCTATACAAAAACCGAGTCTTACGTGCCGGTCGAAAAACTCATGTGTCCTCGTCCAGCGCGGACGCGTGGGACTCACACTGAGCGCCACCGGTGGATGCACTAATTAACACATCGGCGATAAATGCCGTCACAATTTTTGCGAGAGAGCCGATTGAGAGCTTGAGTGTTATTGGCTCATAAATTACGTCATGTCTCGTAACATGTCGTGGACTTTACGCGCGCATAACTGTGATCATAGAAATTTTACCGGTATGCGGTTGTATATGTAGTATGATGAAATAATTAATAATGATATTTCGAAAAACGTTTAAAATATGAAAACGTTAAGATTATTTATTTAATGAGATTCCAGAGGCGCGTGAACATTTCGCATTGCGAATAAGTATATATGGCTATACTGGGCTATACATACATATAATCGCGAAATTGTTTTAAAACCGTAGGTTTATAAATAAAATTAACGCTTCGGTAATCGTCGATTATTTTTTAGCGTTATTTAGAAAAAAAAAAGAAATTGCAGGAGTCATTTTTGAAAAGAAAGTTACATATATTTTATTCATATATTGATATTAAAAAATATAAAAATGATAATTTTAGAAGAAATTTATATTCTCAGAAAGTTATAAACTCCCGATATTGGCGACCCTTGGGCATCTTCTATATTCGCACCTGAGTTTCCGTTCTTCGAAGAAACACGGGTGCCACGTGGGCAGAGGCCCCTCTTAATCGAAAGAGTAAACGCTTCTCTCGCGTGCAAACGAAAGATAATATCCCGCAACGTTTACCGAACGTTCGAGTGGACGTCCAAATGATCGAGAATGCTTCCTTGTGTATCAGTCTCAACTTTCACGACGGACCTACGCCGATGCGCGCCAAACGATCTCTCCTCCTTTCGCGGAGAAGCAGTTTCCACGGGCGAAAGCAGAGAATGCCCCTTTCGGAATTCTTGCTTGGGAAATTTCGCAGCCCCGACGTGTTTAATGTCCGCGCCATTGCTGGGAACGTGCCGCGTGTGCCGAATTCATCTCGCAATGTTTGCGATAGGTTCGAGAGCCGGGAGCGAACGAGGTTCCTTCGTCCACCCGAAGCCGCCCCTTGATTTTCTCGCGCGCTCGTAAAATCGATTGGCCGATTGGCTCGCCGGGCATTTCGCTCGATCGGCTCACCGCGAAACGTGATCGCATTACCCGGCCAATCCACGGCAGGTATCAAGCATTCGTTCGCTCGTACGATTCGGCCTGCTTGCCTTCGATTCGTCGACAACAAATCATTGTCGGGGGCACGCGCGATGGTTCTCCAAATGGCTCCTTCACCCTATCAGTCTTTTCTGCTGCAGGATAAAGACCGCTATAAATCATCGGGCTATTTATCAAGTTATCGAATAGTGTAAACTTTAAGAAACTGTTTTACTTCCTTATTGATCTCGCGAGTTAGCTTAATCTGTAGACAAAAATTGAGCTAGCTATACGTTCCTTTAATTGTTACATTGCGCACAGCTTAAGTGGAGTGTCCTAAAAACACATACCATGGGTCTGGAAGATACCATGTAACTTTGATAGGCTGTAACTCTGGTTCAGATTAATATTTTTGGACTTGCATTTTGTTATTTTAAAGCTGTGAATTTTAGGAATATGCCTGAATAGGTATTAATACCGAAAAGTCTTATTTTGTAGTTATCAAGTTAAAACTAAATATCAAAAGCAGAAAATTCCGAAGAAGCAAAGTTTCGTCTGGGTCTGGGAGCCATGCTGTGTGGCCCCAGGGTTAAGAAACTTATACAATTATAACTTTTTATTAATTATTTTACATTTATATTGCTTTTCTTTTGAATTAAACACTGACAAGACACGCGGACTCTATTATCGGTCGCGTACAACAACGCTCGTAAATGAGTACGAGTAGAAACGAGTTTTGTCGCGAATCTTCGAGACGCGTCACTCCGCGAACGCGATAGCGGACGATAACGAACGATAATGCCGCTTCGAGGCGCGCATTTGTATGAATGCAGAACCGAGCTTGCTCGACTAAGGAATAAGAGGGACGTCCGATGTATCCCGGGTAACGACTAATGCGTCTCGCAGCGGGAACTCTCGATCGGTATGTCTTCATCCTTCTTCGCGGCAGGTGCGAGATTTGCGACGGAGAAACAGTCGGAGCACACGACGAAATAAAAGCGAAATCAAGGACGACGGAGAGGAAGGGAGAAATTTGCGTGGTGATTCCAATTAAAGGATAAAATGTCCCAAAATATATGGCGATTTTCTCAAACGTTGCGTATAGAGCAGAAAGATGACAATTTCAATGCTACATCGAAAATTCGTTCATATTGGAAAATCTTAAGTCGTTAGATTTAAATCATTCAATTTTCCACTAGACTTTCTTGAGTCTAGACCGTTCATCGGTCGGTCGTGAAAGGAAATTGAGGATTCCGTGCGCGAATATTATACAAGAGAACGTTGGGAAGAAGCGAAGATATGGAGTAGGCAAGCGGAGCGGCATCAAAGATGAAGTTCGCAGAGGAGTAGCACGACCGAGTCGTTGGTACCATGCATCATCGACCTGGGACAGCTCGCTGCCCTCTCCTCGGCCTCTTCTCCACCGTGTTCCACTCCGTTTCGTTCCTCCTCGTGCCTTCTTCGGTTGGCCTCTTACCTTCAAGATCGTCCTACCGCGAATATCTACCTATCTGCTCGGCTTAACCTCTCCCAGCCCTTGGCGGCTTGCAGAAAAAAAAGAAAAAAAATAAAGATCGCAGAGCGGCTGTTCCATGAGATCATCCGGGATCTATCGATCGATCGCACGTACGTCAAGTTGATAGGTAGATATTTGTTCTAAATAATAGCTGCAAATATATTCTTAACTCTTCACAATGATATAGCTATCATTATCGAAAAAATGCTCGCCGTTTCGCCAAAACTCGTCAATTGCTATTATAGACGTAAATAATAGTTGATATCGTAGATACGTTATTGAGACGCTCTTTTTAAATTTATCACATATTCACAAATATTACAAAAATAGCTGACAACATGTAGTATGGATGGATGCATGTGTTTGCATATGTATTAGGTGCATTTCCCGCAGAAAGCGAACGATCGGCGATTACGAGTTCCGCGATAAATTGGAATATCTGCGGCTCGCGGATAACCGAACGAATCATTCTGACATCGATGACGCTCGCTGGTACCGATTACCAGAGAATTTAACGTGCCGACATCTAACAAAACGAACCCGCGTTCCGCCTCTACCGTCCTTATCTACCCGAGGCCCGTGGCTTCGTCCCGCTCTTGCCACGGGAATGCCGACGATAAACGGCGATCGTTTCACTCGGCCTGGCTGAGTAAACCTAGGCACAACCCTCTCCTCTCGGATAAGATCGCGGCACGGTCCCGAGTAGACGGCGGAGTTAAAGGATAATTTAGTAATTACGGCCAGATGCTTGCCCCCCGGGCAACCTCTCCACCACTCCTACGTCCGTAATCGCACTCTCGGGACGCGTGGTACGTATTCATTCCGTGCTCGTCTCAAAAATTGACGCGACGTGTATCTCGATCGACTGCGTCGAGGATTTCGCGACAGAGCGACCAGATGAATTTTGTTCATCTCAATCTCTCGCTCTCGCCATTCAGACATATATTTTTTTTAAGCTTCAATCGTCAATACAAAATATTCAACGACGCGCTCGCGCGAGTTCCCGGGTTTTTTTTTCTTTGACTGCTCCGCTATTTTTGCGGAACAGTTGTCCATACAATTTATACGTGCGTGCGTTTACGTGTTCGTGCCTCGTATGTTCGTATATACGCGACCAAAGGCGGTTTTACGCGCCACGAAGATCGTGCGAGTTTACTGCACGAGTGCCTCTTTGTCCGGTGCGCGCACGCGGACGCGCGCTCCTTCGCTCGTGTGCACGTGAATTTACGTCCTGCGTCCTGCTCGCACGAAAACGTTCCGTCCTCATCCTCGTCCGATTCACGGGCGACCGTAGATGATGCATCGTCTCGTACGTCTCGATCGGGAATCCTCTCTCTCCCTCGCGCTTCCATCCCTTCGTCGACTCGTCCCTCTTTTCCTCCTGCTCCTCCTTTTCCTCCTCCTTTACCTCCTCCTCGTCGTACTCTTTCCCTCCTTCTCTTCCTCTCTCTCTTTCGCTCTTTCACTCTAGCGGCCTTAACAAACGCTGGATACAACTCAATCGTCGGTCACGATTCTCAAGGGGCTCTCACACCGAGAACGTATCTCGCTTCTAGCACGACAAATTGAATAAAACTGGGTTTCTTCTACAGTTTTATTGGCAAAATTCTCTTTATTGTTGATTATTAATCTGTTAAAAAATATATAAGATGCACGTTCTTGAAACCGATGATAACTAAATATTAATCTTAAACGGGGATAAAAATTCTGGGATCACACATTCGTAAATTCGGAATGGCGATAGAAGTCGTCGACCGGTGAAGATCTGAACGATGACGAAGGCGAAGAAAAGGGAACACGGGATGAGCCGAGAAGAGATGCGGTCTGGCTGGCATTAGCATTAGCGCGAGTTTCCAGGGATATTAATCAGGATTAAGCGGTGCAGTCGCCGCGGCACCTGACGACCGAAAACGTTCTGCTATTTTTTTGGACGCGCCTGCTATTTAATTTTCACCGCCCACTTTCTTCGCGGACTACCGACCGTTCATTAGTCACTCAACTTATACTCGGTATATCTCGTTTTCAACCGCTTTTGTCGTTCGGACGTCCGACTGACGAAAGGGTTAGGAAATCGCTGCACGTCGTTTCAATGGAGACTCGGTTGAAGGAAGAGAACGCGAGGATCGTTGCACCTCGCTCGCCTTTTAGGCCACCGCAGATGCGAAAGTAAACGTCAGAAATTTCCAGCGAAAACTTCTCAACTAAATTCTTCGGCTAAATTAAAGAGCTCAGCAATGTGACTTTATGATTAATTTATAATTGAACGCTCACACGCTTCGATCATCACTATACAATACAATCACCGATCTCGGCAAAATATGCTTCTTTTATCGCACGGGGTTATCGGTCACTCTCGGTTGACATTAGCCATTAAAATGATTGGCCCGCCAATAATCGAGTCGACACGACAACCGAATCCCGCGTTCCGCTTCGCGATGAGTCGAAAGTTGTCTCGAAGATAAGGCTGCACGTTAAGCTTAAGCCTTATCTATACTTACGTTTCAGCTTTATAAAAACTTCGATACAAAGTAAATAAAAAAAAAAGACCACAAAAATGTTAGGATGCATGACACAGGCAGATGGATGTCTTTATTAATGTTCCTAGCCGATTCTTATTCTATTTTATATCTACTCTGCTATAGTTATTGAATGAATAAGCTATGGAATTCTCGATGATACGACAAGAAGTGTCTTAATTTAGAAACTTTCCTAGAAATGCAAGAAATCGGATGCACGTATCGAAGAAGCGGAGAGTCCTCGTCGTCTTAGGTGAAGCACGACGGTCGCGGACGTGCAGAGTTACCGTGAAGCCGGTCTAGCCGGAGTGAATTCAATGAGGGCACTGTTAGCGCGCGAGTTCATTGATATCGCTCAATTAATAAATTTAAATAACCCGACGTAATTCCGCGGCGTCTCGCCGACCGCAGAATCGAGCTTTTAGACGCGGTGCAGCGCCCGCCGATGCAACGTATGCGCGTGTGCGTGCGCGCGTCGTCTTTCTTCCCCTCATATATTCATTATTCCAATTGGAAGTCTCGGAACGCGGCGGACACTTATACTTTCGCATGCAAGATATTGCGCGAGAATGACCGTACAGCCGCACGTCAAACCGACGACCATAACTCCGTATCGCTCGGCAAAAAGAGCGGAAACGTTTACGTCGTCGATCGGCAGAATCGTACGATACCCGTACATTTTCTCTAATTAGAGATCTCGTTTCTCGCGGTTGCTCATCATGCCCGTTACGTTCTTCAAGCATAACCACGCGAGAAGCGATTTTTAAGGTAAAAAAAATCTACATTTTTGAAGTGATATCTCCAAGATTTGCAATAAAATCACATATCTGTTGCGCATTACAGTGCTCGTTAGCTCAACAGGGCCGTGCATGAAGGGTAGGTGCAAACAGGTCCATTAGGCTCAATAGCGGGACATTCTTTTCGCGCGCGCGTCCGCAGCTGATGTAAATCGCTCTTAATGGGCCGCGTTAATTGAAGCTGCAGTCCGCGTCGCGGCTCGGTGGTATCAAGCCGTCTGACTTATCGCGGGAGAAATTCCATCCAGCGGATCTTTCCTTCGAGAAAGATGCTGGAGAAACGCGTTGTTCGCCTTATTTCCTTCATTGTTTTCCCTTTTGTGCAATATTTCTATCAATTCTATTTAAGTATAACGATGAGATTACAATATTGTGACGTATTACTTTGATCAGAGTAAAAATATCGATTTGAAAAACGCGACAAAACATCAAATAACTATAGCGTGTTGACAGCCCGCCGTACTCTTTCACAAATTCTTTATCCACCTACTCTCCCTTGCATATAAAGCATTATAGCCGTCATCACTTAAGTCAGGGACCTCGATGAGAGCGCGCCGTCGTGCGCTACGGGGTGTCCCGAAAACTCGCGTCCATCATCTTTTCATACCCGTCATTTGCTTCTTACGCGCGCCCTGGCCGATGTCCATCCCCTGGCGGCGGAGATTAATGAGAGGCGACTCGGCCTTTAATTTTGCTTTCATTAATTCGGTAGGCCGGTGATTATATATCGAAGGGGTTACCTCGTAAAAGGGATAGCCCATAATGAAATGTGCGCCGATGGTTTTTTATCAAAGGCACACGGCTACCGCTGGTAATTAATATTTGTGTACATCGAGCACTGTGTTATTTACGCGCGCATGAAGCGGACCTACGGCTTCCGATATGTCGACAATCTGGCGCACATTGGCGAAAAGAATCCAACGGCGACCTTTCGGTATTGGCGTTATCTCTGGTACCGCAATTTTCCCGCAAGATTCACTCAAACGTCAGAATAGGTATACGTCTCGAGAGAGTTTTACGTTACGCACTGTGAGAAATTCGTCGCGGACGAGTCGGACGCTGACTTCACGAGTTCATGGCACTCGGATAACCCTGTGACGCTGTCGCGGAGGAACGGCAAAAACGTTGAGAGCAGATGCGAGAAGAAACGCGGCGTATAGTCAGGGGCGAGATTTAAATCGCGCGAGCTGACTCGGCTCGGGCCATTAATCGCCGTCACCGCGCTAATTTTCGGCCGACCGCGCAAATACGCTCCCTCAGGTGACTTCTTGCAAGCGACACATTTCATCTTCGAAGAAAAATGACGTCTCTTCTTATTTTGTTCGTTAATCCTTCAGTATGCGGCTTTCCTTTTCTAAGAGTAGCCGAGGATAACGAGGGCATGACTATGATAAACGCGATCGCGAAACCCTTGCATTCGCGCATTGTCGCTCATCACTTTCACCCGCGTCTTTTATCAAATTTTTCACCAATATTTTCATCGCGATTTATAGATTTAATTGTAGAGGGATATGATCAAGTCGATCAAACTTTAGTTCTTTTGTTCCTATATTTCTGTCTCGCCTGCAGAGTTTCTCGTCTAGAGAAATTAAGTCGTGATTAAGTGATCACCCTTCTCTTAGATCGGAGCTATCTAGATCGATCGTGTCGAAAGTTCAAAGGAAGTTGTACGCGTCGATGCGTCGCGGCTTAAGTGTCCCGCGCTGTGCTCCGGACGTGTTCCAATTATACGCGAGAAACGACCCGAAACAGGTTCCGCGGCGGAACGTACACATAATTTCCCGCCCCGATGCCAGTAAAGGAGCAGGCTACGATTTTATAAGAGCCGCGCCTTCTTAGCGCCTTTTTCTATCTTTTGCCCCCGCGCACGTTTCTCTCTTCGGGAACGACCGAGTCTTTTCCTTTTCCCACTGGAATCTGGAAGCCATGCCACGCTTCTCTCTCTCTTTCTCTCTCTTTCTTTTTCTTTTCTCCTCTCTCTTTATTCTATCTTACGGTTGTATTTTGTTATTCCTCCCTTTTTCTTCGGACCACTCTCCTCTTCTCTCTCTTATCGCCATTCTCCACGGCACCGCAGTCCCCGAGCGAAGTCGCACGGGCGCATAACAAGGAATCCTACGACTTTATGGCCAGTGGACGGCAGCACCGAGCTTTTATTGGTCCGCGCTTCAGCCGACTAATGGCTCTGTGGATCCAGATCCGCCGAGTGTTCACGCACAACTTCTTCACCACACAACTTCTTCATTTTACCACGTCGTTCCCGTAGCGCGCGCCCGCGTGTACGCACTTACCTACCACGATGTCACGGTTTCAGTGTCATTAGTGGTCGCGGGACAGAGATCGAGCTTGTTCGATACCACTAACATTTTTCGCAGGCGGAACAATTACACGTGTTATTTACCGCGATGATCCCATGCCACTTGCGTACTTAATAATTGTATAATGGCGAATACGTGCTCATGCAGTTGACGCGAGAATTAATTCGTGGTACTCCTCGCGAGTTAAGGGACAGTTTCCTTGGCGCGCCACCCAGTTACGCATGAACAAGAATTAATCTTTATTGTGATAACAGTGTGGCGAATAAGAAATAAGAACGCGTAGAGAGCGCGAGGAGAAGGGAGACACGAAGGGAGCCAGTAATAATAATTGACCGTTTAACGATCGCGCCGATTTCTTCCTCGTCTGGATCCCCGTGCCCGCGCCGGCCAGCGCGGAGGTCCTCCGGAGTGGTGCGGAGGGTAAAATCGGCTCTCCTCGGACGATATACGCATCCTGTGCGCGAGAATGTCGAGCGAGCAGCGCGAACGGCGAGTAGGTACGAGCGAACGAGGGAGTCGTGAGTACAACATCATCAGAGGCAGGCCTCTTGGTCGGCGGGTTCCTCCGTCCGTTCCTTTCGTATAATAAAGACACGTTCTGCCGCGCACTACTCCGATGCTCACCCTCTCCTCTCGTTCTTTCTCTCTCTCTATCTCCCCTCCCCTCTTTCATTTTCTCTTCGTCTCGCTTTACCTACCATCCTCATTCCTACTCCTGTTCGCGTTGTTGCATCTCGCTCTCTTCTGTCTTCTTTCCTCCCTCTCTCCTCTCTTAATAAATGTCTCTTTCTACTTTCCGCTGTCTTCTTCTTCTCTCCGTCTCTACTTCGCTCTTTTTGCGTGCGTTTCTCTTTCTCTTTCTTCCTTCTCTTTCGCGCGCATCTTTATCTCGTTCCTTCCACCCGTTTTGCTCCGCTAGTGGTCCTTTCGTGCATCTTTTTCCTTTTCAGCCAGTTTCTTTCGTCTTCTCGCGCGTTCTCTTCTCTCTCTTTCGTTCTTGCTGCTTCTTCCTCCCCCTGTTGTTCTCTTCTTCCATCTCTTTCTTTTCACTCCGGGCTCTTTTCCCCTCTCACCCGCGCCCGGTCGCCCGCAGCGCGGGCATCCGAGGTATTTTTGAACCGGTCCACGACGGGAGGCTGCTACAGGGCCGCACTTTTCTCCAGCCACGTTCCGAAATCTTTGGGACGAAGGGATTAAATCCGAGGAATTGAGAAAATTAAATCCATCCGAAGTTTAAATTGTTGTACGATGGCTATATTGAGTATATTAGCACAGTGGGATATTGTAGTGGATTAATGCAAATTATTTAGGTTTTATATAATAAACGAAGTTAGGTAAACAGCTAAGTGACAGGTACAAAATTATACAATTTTTATTACCTTTATGAGAATATACTAAATGCTTATATTAACAAAAACGTATAGATACACAGGAATATGTCTGAAACAAACTCGATAACGCAACATATACGAAGCTGTAGCGATCGACAAAGCGGCTAGCGCATAGTGGCATAACGCCCCGATGTACGATCGAGTTGCGGATGAATTATTGAACGCAGCTGTTGATCAAAAGAGACCGCTCGCACGCGGCAGTATTCAGATGTGTAAAGTATCTTGCGTGCTGAGATGAGAGAATATTTAGAGTAAGCTCGATAGCGCTTCAGAGTTATCAATCCTCAAAATATCACCATCCCTTATTTATCTAATGCCTTTGGGGAATTGACGGAAGTTGTCTTTCTCTTCCATGGCTCGAAGGAATTTAGAGTTTGAAGTGCAGTATGTAAGATTTTGAATCCTTGAAAGAATATTAAGATTGAGTCGAGATGCACGGATAAAAAAAGGAAAGAGAGAGGGGGGAGAGAGAGAGAAGCAGCGCCTGTCCCAATTTGCCAAGCCGAGATACACTGGCACGACAATAAAGGCGCCAAGTAAAAAAAAAGTTCATTATTTCGTCGACGACCCTTGCTTTTTTCTTGCGACGCTCGCCTTTATCTTTTTAGTGTCGAAGCTAATTGGGCATTCCTGGCGCCGCGTCGTTACCGCGACGCTTGTAATTTCTGTTAAACTGGTTTGTCCGAAACGAAAAACTGACGTTGCGTAAATTAGATGTTATCTTTCTGGGGGGTAGTCGTATTAATCTCTTAATACTTGACTACGTAAATCGATAATATTGAGGGAGAAACGAGTTTACGTATAACAAATCGTACGATTCACGCGCGTTCGTGCAATATTTCAGTCCTAAAATACCATTCAACTATTTTTACATCGAAAACGAGAGCGATCGGGGAAACAGCGTTGTTATATAAAGCTGCGTGGATTCTAAATGATCATTCTCCGTAGAAGGGGAGCATTCCAAGGGAGCACGAGCAACAGGTGGCTACGTGCGAGAACGATTTGTCCCGAGGGTATCACCGACCCTCTGGTGCAGCAGCATCGAATGCGAATTTCTCCCCCTGTTTAGTTCATTCTTTTTATATCTGTGCAGGTGCCACGTGTTTACCCTTTCCTTCACTCCGTGCACAACCGGTACCATTAAACCAGCTAATATTCCCTAAGAAAGATGTGTAAAAATGTCATATTAATATAACAAAAACTAGAAATAAAAAATATATACAGGGTACTTTTTTGCAGGACGTTGAGTAACTCTTGTTATAATATTGCTTCATACGATTCGAACGAAAATTCGTAATATAACTGTTTCACACGAGATGAATTGATTTTAACGAATACAATCTCGAGTCTATCATCCGTCTCTGTCCCGAGTAACATAATTACCGATCGATGGGACTTATTACGTTAAAATTACAGCGCGGGCAATCGCGGGTAAGCTCATTCAATAACGCGCTGTTACGATAAGACTCTGACTTATGAGTCCTGATAAATCGATCGGCGTCTATTTTCCATCATCGTCCGTTAATTGATCTCTGTCGAGGGGGCAACGTTTTCCGCCATGCGTTCTCGAGGGAACAACAACGGCGCCACGATAGCAACCGGGGTCCGATGTGTTCGGTTTCGATTCGACCTCCCGCTCGCGCAAGAATTACGTTAGAGCTCGACAGGTGGTATTGATGAGTCTTAAAGTGCGGAGTATCTCGTTTCAAGCCGTACACCATTTGCTCGAGGATCGAGGGGAGAGCCGCAACCGCAAGCGGCAAGAAGTAACTCGCCGTGTGTAAATAAAAGTACTAATGTTTATGGGGATGTAGATCTTGTTGGATTAACGCTGGATTAATGTTCCATCGAGGAATCTCGGACACTACCTTTTTCATCGATGTCGGCTTATTCTATCGCGATCACATAATCAGAGTTTACAACGATAATTATAGCACGGGAGACACTTTCTCGCGATTCTCATCTCTAATTTGTCTCGCTCATTATCACTGATTGTCACTCATCGGTATCCTGCCAATCATGTCCAGTTTCTCCCCCTTGCGTATACCATCCCGCCGTATGAAATGCTTGAACGTTAAGGCTCAACAGGTGGTATCAGCGAGTCTGCGAGGTGCGGAGTATCTCGTTTCAAGCCGCACACTGTTACTCAAGCACTACGCGCCTGCTGTGTGCCGTATAATAGTAATTAACGCCGCGAGACTGTTAAAATATCGTCGACATTCCGCAGTACGGTCGTTGACGCGCACAATAAACACTGAATATACAGCGGTACAACCGCGGGAAGGTCGGGCTTAGTTCGCCAAAGACTCGGAGAAAAGGTCTAAACAAACAGCCGCGCGACAGCATTTATTTTACCTTACGATGCGGCGAGAAATGTTCATTAGTATTTCGCTCAGATTCGTGCGTTAATGATTGTACGTGTTTATAAATCCTGTGCTGTGCAACGCTCGCTCGTTGCCATTTCGGTCCGAATCGTGGACTATAGAACATCATTTTGCGATAAAGTTTAGTTCATTAGTCATTTCGGGTACTTTGGATATTATATCTTTGGAATTTGATGCTTATTGTAGAATATTCAGAAATCGATCTTATTATTCAGAATAAATATGTGATCATTTCTAAACGAAAATTACCTCGCGCCCGTCTAGAGCGTCAAAATTGAGGGAGAATATATGTTTTAAACCTGTCGTATAAGAATTGGTGACCCTGTGCGTTTATATATATGTCATCGTCGTTTTACACAATTCCGCAAGAATTTTCGAGAGACACGTCGCGGCAAAGCATTTGCTCGTTTGTGCACACCCCACGAGAGTCGGCACTTAGCGCACCGCGGGATAGCTTTCGATTCGCGAATATTCGCGAGCCGTGTCTCGAGTGTCCCTATAGTGCTTGTACAAATGATTTCATTGAATTTGTATGGGAAAGGGAAAGAGAAAGAATAAGAAAGAGAGGGTGTCCAAAGAGTCCTCGACATAAACTATCGCGCAGTTCCCGAGAAAGTGCGCCTCAGAATTCAACGAGAAGAGAGAAGGGTCAGCTGCGGGATAAGGACGAAGAATCGGCCGGTGTTGAGCACCACTGGATATAATTATGACATCTAATTAGGTTTTTAGCGGTTGGCGGCTGGTTCGGGTAGAGCGGCAGCCATCCAGGACTCGAGAGCCCGGAGTCGAGGTCTTTCTTTTTTCTCCGAGAGGCCACTCTGGTTCTGGACTCCGGGCTCGCCCGTTCCGCGGTACTCGCCCGTTCCTCGCCGATAAAGATTCCAAGCGACTTCCTTTGTTTTATCCCGTTCTTTCTCTTTTTGCATCGCGACTGATTCAATCAACTCCCGTATATCGGCGTGGCTGCCGCCGCCGCCGCGATGACGATATCACCGACTAGTCTACGCGAGAAGTCGACCTTGCAGGGTTCGACTTCATCTCAGTGGCGCATGGCCGATTTTGTACTTGGTAAAATGCAGATTTTTATCAATTCTGTACCCTTTTAGTATCGCTGAATCCAAGTCGCTCACCAAGGTGAAGAAGAAAAGAAGAAAAAGAAACGTAACAAAGATCAGTTATCGGAAGAATGACGCGCCGTATGATTCGACGATGCATCATGACAATTGACAAATATATTGCTTAAGTATCAGGCAGATCAACATATCATTGATATGTATATATATTTTTTTTTCTCGCGCGTCTTTATTTCGTATATATGGGGACACAGCGAATGCAACGTAAAGTACGAAGAAGCGGAAGGTAAGGTGACGGAGGAGGAGGTGGAGGTGGTGGAAAGGGAGTTGGAGGCGAGACGACTCCCGGAGGATTAGCATTGGAACGTGAAAAAGTCTCTTGTTAGATGGCGGTGGTACCCGTTCGTTCCGAGACGTCATTAGGGCACGCCACGTGAAGCCGAGAGGCCCCGAGATCGGGACGCGATAACGGAGGAGCGAAAGGGAGGAGACGAAGACGCTTCTCGAAGAAGATGGAGAGGGAATAGGGAGGGGAGGGTGCGCGCCCGATGGGTCCAGGTGAACACCGAGAGAGTGGAGAGAGGGCCGAGGAGAGATGTGGAAGTTGGAGCGATGGAAGCAGAGAGACGGGGGAGGCGGGAGGATGCATGTCGGGCCCGAGAAGGAGGAGTGGAAGAGGGTACGAGACGAAGAGTGATTGAGCTGTAGTCGATCTTGCTGCCCTGTCGAAGTCTCGAATGTCTTGATGCCAAGCAGTCGAAGATCGAGTTCGCTCTCGATACGAAAGAGGGGTCTTCTTTTCTCCTTTTCTCTTTCTCTGGCATCCTTCCGCCACTGCGTCCTCCCTTCGTCCCATCGCCCCCTTTCTTTGCCGTTCGCTCAGCTCCGTTTCGCTCGCCTTTACGTTGCGCTACTACAATAGAGCGTCGATCTTGCGTGCATGCGTGCGTGCGTGCGTGCGTGCGATCTCGCTCGAAACAGAAGACACAATCGCAGATAATGAGATAATTGTAGTAAACTTATTATATGACAGAGCCTCATGATTTCCGCGGAGGGATCAGCTTTGGGTAAATGTAGGCAGAATTTTGGGTTTCCGTTCTGCTCGCGAGCGCATCGCCGGACACACGTTTGATCGGCGCGGAGCTGCCCTGCAGATTCGAATCTCGCGCGGTGCCCCTCCCCGATAATGTCTTTCTCTGTTGGCACGTACCCCGGTATACCGGCGTACGTGAAATTCCTGCATCCACAAACACACATGCACACGAGACACGCGCACCACCACGTGGCGCACGAATACCCTTGCGCAATTTCGCACACATCCCGAAGCGGGCGCCCCTTCTCCCCCTCTTTTGCTTAAGAACGCTGCCGGACGAACGTGAGAGAGACTTGGCACGCCCCTCCGTATCTCCGATAATTACAGAGTAGGGCATCCAAATTTATAATGTCCTTGCTAACTATCGGCCACTCCTACGGAGTTTAAGACAAGAAGGGCAAAGGGGGAGGGGGAGGGGGAGGGGGGACGAGAGGTTACAAAAGGAAGATGTCCTCGGAGACCCTCCTGAGCGATGGCGGTCGTTCTAACTCTCCCTCACTCTCGGTTCGCGCTTCTTATAAATCGTTTCGGTGAGAGGTCAGCGACTACCGTTCGCGTGAGGAACGGCGGCGGTGAAAGACTTTCTAATCATCTACCTAATGTGTTTCATTACCAAAAAAGAAAAGGATACCTGACCGCACTGCGATCAACGAAGTCACGAGTTTACGGCGAACGGTCTAGAAATTGCAAAAGAGGCTGCTATCAGCCTCTTCAGGAAAAGATAGCCTCGCAGACAATCGTCTATCGCAACGAGGGTATCGTGCGAAATTAAATGCGGACACCCGGTACGTAATATATCGCCGTGCAGCGGGCGGCGGACGGCGGACGGCG
The DNA here is from genome assembly GCF_003070985.1 of Temnothorax curvispinosus. NCBI lineage: Eukaryota > Metazoa > Arthropoda > Insecta > Hymenoptera > Formicidae > Temnothorax > Temnothorax curvispinosus. Next base: position 14,062 of record NW_020224925.1, on the reverse strand, counting down.
GGCACCTGCTAAGAAAGAAAACTCACGAAGGGATACGATAAAGGGGAATGATTGTGATCTGAGACTCCGAACGCGATAGAGCCATAGATCATCGCGGACCCAGGCCGGCCCCGACTTTGCTCGCTCCTCTCCCTCAGGGGGTACCATTCGAGAAGCATCACGATGTATGCGCAGGGCCGCATCCCGACCAGCGCGCAATCTTCTCTCCCTCTGCAGTCTCCGAAAACTCGCTCGAGTCTGCCTCTCTCACAAAACGTAAACGTTGGAGACTAACAATAAGTAATGACGCAAAACACGCTACTCGGAGCGTCCGCGTCGGTGCAATTTTAATCCGACGCGATCGTATCTGACGACGTAGCGCGAATCTGTCTTCGATTCGCGCGATTTATCAAACGATCACGCGATCACGGCAACTGGAGACAGCGTTCGTGATAATTATGACGTTGTCTTGTCTCGCGTGGCACCTTCCAAGCGCGGTATCGTCTGGCGATTCAACTATAGTCGTCCCGATAAGTCTATTTACAAACTCACGTCGGCTTAGTTATATCGTCTGCGTTTAATTTTAACGGTCGGTCTGACGGTCATCGCTCTTTTTCGATTTGTAACATATTGGTAATAATATAATATTAATGACAACCCCCGCGGACTCAACGGAGAATAATCGCAGATCGCACGCTAGATATGTGAACGTGTCTCGAGGAAACGGTCGCTCATTCTGTCGTGATAACGGCGATCACGCTTGCTGAATGTCCGGGTTCTATCCGCCGGTGATTGCGAGGTTCTGCAAGATCCATACCGGTAAATGCTACTTATTCCGCTAAAGTCGCGGCAGCGATAAAGCGTGTATATTGCGAGTAATTCGCCCCGATGCGACGCGACGCGATTCGACGGGACAAAGGCTCCTCGCCTCTTGCTGCGCCGTATAAACGTCCTTCCATCTTGGTCGCGCGGTCTCTTTCGCCGCTCTCGTTTTCTCTCTCATCCTCTCTCTTTCTCTTTCTCGTTCTTCCTCTCTTTTTCTCTTTCTCTATGTCTTGCCCACGACGTTGCCACGTCTCTCCGCCGACGATGAGTAGTCGATGGAGAAAGGGCAATGCGATGAAGAAGGTCGTAGGAAGCTGATCGAAGGGAAGAGCCGTTAAGTCGGTAGCATCCGAGAAATGATCAGCGGCAAGCGAGACCCGATTGCTCGCTATTCCGCGCGATGATACCAGAACCGGAAGCTGTCGGCCAATTCGCGAGTCTCGACGTGAACATCATCACGGACGTGGTACGATTGGCATGATCAGTTGCGATAATCGGCTGATTCAGATGACTATTCTTATGCAATATATCACGTTTTCTATTTTGTTGTACATGTCTTGAAAGAAAACGTACTTTTATTCGTGACTTTTGTTAAGTATTTGTGAACGATAAATATTTACCATGTATATTTTTGCAGAATATGTCTTTATGAGATGTCAAACGTGCAGCACGAGCAACTTTTAAATATAAAGGTTCCAGTCCAAGTGGATTGCTGCGAATCCATTAGTACGCAACTCCATTCGTAACGATATCATTATTAGATAAGAAATGCATTCGAAAAAAATATTCGCAGTCGGGGCCGTTGACGTTGCTGTAATTTTTCGGGCAAATTGCGCGCGACGCGTATAACGTAGCGACGGAGCCGCGTTAAGATTTTACGACGATAAACGGAGGAAGCAGAGGGATCGTCGCATTCCTGCTAATTGACTTTCTCGGCGCGCGAGAATCGACGAAGTATTTCGAGTCGCGGATTCCAGAGCGATGGGGGAAGCGTCGTTTCGGAGCTCGTGATTAAGAAACCGCCGGTATTACGAGCGCGAGCATAGTCCTCGTAAAGGAGCAGGGCACAGGGAAGCGACGAATCAGCGGCGAAGAGACTTCGGACCTCGACGCAAAAACAAGGCCCGGCGCGGCGCACCGCTGTAAAATCGTTTCGCGTGCAGGGATGCATCTACCGATTCTCCCCACGACCGACGGCGTCTTTCTAAACTCGCCCGACCGAAAGGATATCTCAAGATCACATAAGTGACCGAAATTAGGCTTAGACGTAAATGATACAGATACAAATCGCTCTTCAGCCGTCCGTCGATACGAGGGATTGGCGACAATCGTTGCGCGAGAATCTTCGCAGAAGTTCGCGGCTGCGTGTCAATGCGAGGAAACGAAGCGGGTGGCTGGAACACGCCACCGCCGAGGGGGCCACCCGAAAGAGAGCAGGCGAGCGAGAGTGGAGCGGCGAACTAACTCCGGTCACGCGCGGCGGCTGTAATCACGTCAGCGCGGTACCTCGCTTACTTGATTGGACCGTAGGTCCGGTCCCGTCGCGTTGGTCCCCGCTCTCTCGGCCCCGTCCTTCTCTCTCACGCGCGTGCAAATGCGCGTACACACGCGCGAACCTCGCTTGGTCGGTCCTTCTGTGTACTCTTCTTTCCGCGTTCGCTGTGCCCACCCTCGCTCTTTGTCTCCTTTTCTCTCTCTCTCTCTCTCTCTCTCTCTCTCTCTCTCTCTCTCTCTCTCTCGTTCTCGCTCTCGCTCTCTCGCTCGCTCTCGCGTTGTCCTGCTGGAAGCCGCCGCGCACAAATGAGGTTGTCGCGTCAGCGCGCGCGGTCGGGACATGGGACGAGTTTCCTTTTTCTTCGTCGGGGCTCTCTCATCCTACGTTCGCTCGATATTTCTTCCTTTTGTCGTTCTCTACGGCGTTGCGACAGCTTCACTCCGCTGCTGATCGCATTTCTGGCCCGCGCTGTTTCGTCATTCCTGCTCCTTGTTCTTTGTACAATTTAAATTCAGTCTTTTCAGAATTATGGAATTTGTGCACGAAAATGAGAAAACAGATTTATTCACTCACATATATCTAGACAGCATTATGCAGCGTGAGAAAACTAATTAATTAAATCATTCGATCGATTTCTATGTTTTGAATCTCGGAGACAGTACTTTCAAAAAAGTCGACCATCAAAAACGAAAGTCAAAAACGCATTCTTTTCGTTTATTTATCCATCAGTGGCATGTAATTTAGGACGCGCACCAACAAGATTCGACAATAAAACACATGATTTTTTACAGCGGTATCCGAATGCAATCATGAAATGTATTCGTCAGCCATCCAGATAATTTCCGAACGGGGAGAGAAACGTCGAAAAGTCATAAATATACGATACGAGCCACCCCGGAGGCGCGATATTCACGCATACCGCGGATACCGAATACGGTGGTGTGCTACGAATACGGCTTTATGACCGGGCCACCATAAAACGTGGATGTAGTACAACTCGAGTAGTCCCTGTAGGTGTAACGTTCGCGCGCAGGGGCGATGAAAAGGAACGAGAGCGACAGAGTGGAGAAAAGAGAGGAAAGGGAGGGATGGGAGAGAGATACACATCCGGGAACGGTCACGAACAACTTTATTATTTTCGAGATGTTACGACATCGGTGGAAGATCCTGAAAGTTCTGTCCAGAAAAGATAGCGGACAATATTGGAAGAGGGAACACACGATGGTGGGGCATAATAGCCGGGAGTCAATGGAATTTTTACCTCTCTGTTCGGATGTGACTCGTATATCCCGACTACCTCGTATATCGCAATTAAGATGTCTCTATTAATTCACAAGTAAAAATCTTAATCTTGCCAATTACTGAATTTGTGAGATCTCTTTCGTGTAACCGGGTACGGTAGAGCGTATTTAGCTACGTTGTGTAACTACCTAAACTACCTAAAAACAGACAACGGGCTACACAACGTTCGGCCGAGAACCACTCGGGGCTTTTCGAGGCCCGGTTGAACGTCATTATGATGAGGCATGATCGAAGGTAGCCGCGTGTACGATGAAGACCTTCAGCGATTTGCCACACGCACGTTAACGTCGTTGCCGACTCCTTTGCGGCGGTCCAGTCGTCGTCGCCCGAGACTTTGTCATTACCGCGCGCATTAAATTCGTACTGCCCCGAATCCCTATTTTACTCGAATCGCCAGGCTAACAGGATGAAGCGGTTACGTGTTGCGTGCTGCAATGACTGAGGGTTGAAAAGGACTCGCGCATCTCTCACGGGCACAAAGTGAATCCTTTTGTTGAACGATAAAGAGGGAAGAATGGGCGACGAAGACAGAACTCGGTGCAACGGGTACAGAAAGGCGGGGGAGAGGCTGCCGCGGGGGAAGTAGTAGTCGGTACGGCCCAACTACAAGTATTATGCATAAACGCGAGATTGGGCCTCATTACTGGCACGCAGCTGCTTCCAGGCTAATAAGCCGTCACAGCTTCTGTGCAAATGCGTCTCGATGCAAATTTTAGTTCTCCAAGGTGCTCCGCTCCGGGAGGAAAGAGAAGGTCAGTTGAACGACATACTAATGAACGAGAGAGAACGAAGGGAGGAGGGGGGGGGGAACGAGAAGTGTCTCAGAAAATACATATGTCGCTAAAAATCTTCGTGAAGAAGCGCCGCCACTATGAAATTCTCTCTCTCGTTCGAACGACCCTTCTCTCGATGCGTATCGCGATAAACGAATGGTACGCATAATTCCGACGCATGGCAACAAGCAACAAGATCGCTTGACTTACACACCTTTCAACGTATAGAAATTTTATTTTATTCACAATTTATAAAACGCGTGCACGATAATTTGGCATTTTGCGCTCTCTGACGACCCACTTCCCAATAATACACGCATTCTTCCACCTACGAAAAATTCTCGGTACGGTTAAAAGAGACAGTTGGCCGAGGAGGGACGTAGGAGGGTGCGCGTTATCCCGAAAGTTTAGTGGCTGGCACGAGGCAGCGCGAGAAACCGGTAGTAAAGTTATTCAGCGGAGAAAAGAGAGAACCGTATGAACGGAACGGAAAGGGACGATTGGGAGAGAAGAGAGAGAGAGAGAGAGAAACGAAAAGAGGCTGGGTTAGTATCCGAGTACCCGAGCGATCCTCACAGATAAGGGCAGAAGGTGTAACTTACTAGGCCTCTGGTATACCCCGATACATCGTGCCTTTATATATCCACCGGCCTCCCGTTACCGTGCCCCTTCCGTATGTGTATTCTTCTCGTCTCTTTTACCTCTGTTTCCCCTCTTTTCCTCCCCTTCCTCTTCTCTATAGTTGGACCACGTCCGTTTCTCCTTTTTACCCGTTCCCCGCATTCTCTCCTAAACCTTCTGGCTATTACGTAGGCTTATAAACCCTTCGAATATGTAACAAGCATATTATATATACAGAGATGTGTGTGCATGCGGGCGAGATGATTGCCGTGCGCGTGTACAAAGAAGCTCCAAAATACGCTGCCAACATGTCCGACGATTCCGCGAACGCAAAATAAAGACAATGAACTCCCGGCGGTATCCGCCGTTAGGTCGCGGTTAGAGCAACGCAAATTATCGGATGTTTGAATAAGAAATTGGGAGCAATCTCTTGAACTTGTTTAATGTTTCTACAAAATGACTAATATTACAATAAAATTATTGAATTAATTGAAAGCAACATCAATGAAAGCAACACGAGTGTGTTTTTTGTTTCGCGCTAATGCTCGTGCTTTTGTTCGCGCTAATGCTCGTGATTCCTTTTGAGGATGATAGATTGAATAGGGAGTAACATACGGAAAAGAGACGAAAGCGAGAAGACATGATAGAGCTAAAACATTTTTGGACAATTTATAAAATACCTTTAAACAAATACAAAATATCTTTTCACTTTTTATATACATTATTACTATTATTACGAGAATATATGAGAACGACAAGGAGTCCATGTGTGTGGGTGCATTTTACATAATAATGGACGATCGGTTTCTCGATTTAAATATTAATATCAGTTTTTGTAAAATATTGAACCATTGCGAGGCATCATGTTTTACATAACTATAATATAGTTATGTACATTTTGAAACAAGCAAAACCGGTAAGTGACGGCGTGTGACGCGGGAGCAATCGCAGTACCTACACGCTAATAAATTGTAGACAGGTGTTCGGAAGAAGAACCGTGAAGCGTACCGAACCGTTCGCCGCTCAATGGCGAATCGCAAAGAGAACCGTAAAATCGTATCATGGAGCGTCTCGAGATCGTCGACGCGATCGAGATGTATTTTCCGCGACAAGTGAAAAATATCTTCCTTCCCCCTCTTCTTCGATTGTTAAAAAGAAATGGATATCGCGATACGACGACGAGCATGATGGAGCATGCTGCGGTGATTAGCTACTGTTCGTAAAAAAAAATCGAGACGGCAGGATTGCCTTTACTTAGGAGCAACTTTTATTACGAACTCAAGGTCTTCGAGGTGATCGTCCTCGCCTGTAACAATTAATCGGTAGACGGGGCGCGCGCGCGCGCAGCTCGTTGCGCCCAGGTTGCTTCGTTGTTCATGGCATCACGTGCTGGATCTCCCGAAAATTGACCATCTGCCGAAATAACGACTTAATTTGCCCGAGACTCCTTAGCCCGCAGTCAAGGTGGCGATCTCATCCGCTTCTTGGAAGCGTTCGCCTTCCGTTGGCATGCCGTCGAAACGAGTCATCAGTACCGCTTATCGCCCAAAACTCGATTACAAAGGAAATTCGGGAACAAAATTCTCAAATCACGTCCGACTACTTTCAACAGGAAACTATTATGAAGGACAAGTTAGTTTTTGAAAGAATGTAAAAAGCTTTCATGAATATTACGTTAGAAATTTGAGTATTATAATACTATTTGCGATAAAGAACTTTAGATAATATAAATAATTTTATAAATTAATGCAGTCTTATTGCATGTACTCATTTTGAGGTGACACTTTTAAAGATGACATTCCTGCCGCAACATATTAAGTGTTTCATAAGAAAATGATCGTCACATACATATATGCATGCAAGTATATGCGCAGTGTCCATAATTCGGCGTTAAATCGTTAAATAACCGTTCCGGAAAAAAACAATTTCTTTATAATAACCATCGAGAATTCTTATACGATTATAAATTTCAAGTAGCTTAACATTATATTTGAATGGATGGATGATTAATATTATTTTAACTTTGTCGCGATTTTGTAATATCGGAATAATTTTATTTTCAGGGAATTACGTTAAATTCTTTTTGCATTCTCGTTCTTCTCCATTTCTGTTTTGCAACTATAAGTGTACTTTTTCTTTTTGTTTCAGGTGAGTATTCCTGTTTCATGAAGCAATCACTTATAATAGCAATTAGTGGTGAGTAGTGTGATTGATTTTTGAAAGACAATCATCTTCTGAAAAATCTGAGACATCGATAAGCTAAAAAAACGGACGGTGCATTTACCAACTTTATACTCTGTATGCCATACACGAAATGAAAATTTCTTCGACGATTGGGCCTTACGTATTTACATGGCGCACCGGTTGGATTTAGACACGTTGCATCTAGCACCACCTTCTCGCGTCGCCGTCACTTTGATTCTCGTTTCTCCATGCACGTAATCGCCATCGCGCGACTCTCCGTGTATCCCGACGATAATCCTTTATCGCTAAAGAGCCGGAGAATCGTAGGCAGATACGAATGCGATTTTCAAAACCTGTTATGGTCGTTCCGGAGCCTCCAAGGTGGTCTACAATTGCAGTAATAACTCAATTATCCTCTCTGGGCTTCGTACCCGCCTATCTGCCTCTTTTACTCTCAAATCTTTCACTCCGCTCTTCCTCCAACCTCGTCTCTCTCTTTCTCTCTCTCTCTCTCTCTCCCTCTTCTTTTCCGTTTTCTTTCTTTCTTTTTTCCTCTCCTCTTGCGGTTTCTTCCTTCTTTTACCTCGATCCGATCCCCTCCTGAACTTCTCCAACCGCCACCCTCCTCTTATGGAGCATAATAAACCCTTCGATCCCATCACGATCTTTCCATCCACATATTATTAGGGTCTGCACACACGCCGGCAGTTCGGCCTCAGCTATCCCTACCGCCGTATGCGCGGATTAGAATCGTTGCTTCACGATTAGCTCGCAGATCGCGGCAAGTCGGAGATCTTTATTTAGCCCCGTACTGTCCGCTGCTCGATACTAATTTGCTTTAATCTACATTTTCTATGGTTGGGGAATGTTTTTCTTAATTTAATATTAAATCCTAAATATAGAAATAGCTTTACCACATTGATTCTAAATTATTCTTTTTTTTTCTTGCTCTAAATGAAAATTGCGTGAAATCTACAAATACATAACGCGAATAATCATTAAGTTTATATACTGATTAATATTGATTAATTATACAATCAAAAGCGACAGATAAAACGAATCAATCAAGGGCAAATGCAAAATAATGCATTGCCAAATTAAAATATTATGATGAATTAAAAAAATCGAGATATTTTCCACTTTTCTAGAAGTTTTATTTCTGTCTCCACATTACCCATCGCCAACCCTCGTTATGTCGACTAATCGCAAATCCTTAAACAAGTCTTCGGACGACACAGGCATGCATAAATCAAGACGATCGCTAAGAGAGAGCAAGGGGGAAGGAAGAAAGAGGGAAAAAGCTTTCGGTGCGAGTTAAATCATTATCTACCGCGGCAGATTCGTGAACTTGGTTCACCGTCGTTTCGTCCCGATAAAACAATTTTTTCGTCGCTCACTAGCGGAAAAGAAAATCGTGTAAATTATAGAAAGAAAGAGAGAGAAAGAGAGAGGGGGTGACGAATGAAGAAAAAGAAAGACAAAGTGCAATGAAGCGAGTAGAAGAAGGAGAGACAGTGCGGTACCGCGTGCCGCAGGCACCATGGGTTCGGTCCAGACTAGAGGGGTTAAGCCAAAGTCCCATCGATCATGGGATCCAGCCAGTCCACGATCCCATGACTCTGACCATAAAGCTCGGTAAGATCCGCGCCAAGGAGAAGTGCGAGCGAGAACGGGAAAGATGGTAGGAGAGAGAGAGAGAGGGAGAGAACGAACGAGTTGGACCCTGTAACCGTGAACTCTGCACGCCGCGGCTTTATGGCGGCACGACGACGTAGAATTACCCCCGTCGTAAGCAGGTATATACTTAAATCTCGCGCGCATGCATGTAAGTAAGTCGCGCACGAAATTACGCGGACGTTCCGAGATCGTTGGAAAATCTCGTCCCTCCGGGACGAGGGGTGTGGCGCGACTTATCCACGTGAGCGTCGACGCATCGTTCGCCGTTTCGCAATAACCGGCGCAGGCATTTGCCTGTTCACGGAACGGCTGATTTAGATCTCGATGCACTTTGAAACAAGCGATAAATAAGCTTCTCGGTTGTTGAGGAGACGATAAAACTATGAACAAACGCGATCCAGATGTCAAACATTGTTTTCTATTGCCCGGCGATGAGTAGCGAGAAGGAGAAACTCATAATAATACATAGTTGCTAAATGTATATCCATGTTTCTGATTGCCACATCTATTAGTCATCGGTAAATAGAAGCATTTAAATTATTTAGCGTCCGATGTTGAAAGTAGGTTGCGCGCGACGACACGTCGCGACGACACGTCGGCGTGTTAAACGACGCGAGTCACGCAACACGGAGTCGTACGTCGTTTCGTATCGAGTCTAACTAATGTAGTAGAAAGTATGAGAACTATTTAAAATACAGAAAGATCAAGTTACATTCTGTCGGAGAAGAGAGCAGCGCTCTTCTTAGCCAGGTCATTCTCGCGATTTTTACGTGTCTCGAAATTCATTAGGAAAAAAAATGCAGCAGCTCTTTTGGTTCTCTGCCGATTTTCTCCCTCGACCCCGTTTGCCTTCTGTCATCATTGAAGATAGCTTATTCCCTTTCTTTATTTCTTCCTTCTTTCCCTCCCTCTCCTCCCTTCCTCTCCTCAATTCGTATCTTCGCCCTCTGCCGGCTCCTTCCCTTCCTCTTCCTTGCCAAACCAATCTTCCATCCCTGGAGTAAGACATTGAGGCACCTGCTAGAGTCCAGCTCAATCAGGGAGTATAGCATGTCGGCACCCAGGCAGAAGGTAGTAGTGGGAGAGCTTGTACGGCATAGCCGTGGAACTGTATCCGGACGGAGCAGGGGCCCTCGACCGACTGGGTGGTCCTACCGCTTCAGTTGTGTTCCGACGCGCTTCAAGCCAACACTACGAACACTATTTCTGATCCGCCGGTGTCTGTTGCCCGGCGGCCGGCCTATCGAAAAGTAACCTCGCAAATTATACCGGTACTCGCGGCGTTCGGTAGCGCCGATCGACAGACCGACCGACCGGCCGACCGATTGATCGATCGATCAGTAGCGATCATAGTTTTAAATTGTCCAGGATCTGTGATAATTCCGCTTTGTGCCTTAGTTCGATGTCGTGTTCTTGTACATCCGCTGATCAGCGACAGAGGATACGGAGTAGCAAAAGATTAATTAAGTACAATTGCAGCCGAACAGCTGACTGTCTGTCATTGACGAAAAACAGAGAGATTTGGACTATTTTGTTGTAGTCACATAACCTAGCTAGAATTTCGAGAAACTCGCATTCAAAATAGAAGTGAATATTCTTATGAATACGTCTGTAGCGTTGATAACGATGGTCGGACGACTTGAAATAACTATGATTTCAAATAGCAGTGATTACTAGCAATCTATGTGTCTTCGGTTTCTTCTTATCTAAGAGATAGTGGAAGAAGCGCATCGCTAAAATATGCAGCATGAATAATGCAGAGAAAATGTGGGCCAAGTTTCGTGGAATCTGTGGAAAAGATAAATGACAGGGATAGTTCTATTCTGTTCAAGCGGAACGAGCCGATAGCAAGGTGCGAAGAATGGAGAATGTATAAGAAACGATAACGACAAGGTGGCGCGCGGGGTGTAATCAAATGCAGGTTTATTTAGAACGGCTTTGATAAAGTGGTTAGTGCGAAAGCGTGGATCGGGCCAATCATACCTGATTGCCTGGACGTGAGTTGTGCGAACCGAGAGAGGGAGCAAGAGACGAGGAAAGAACAGGGAAGAAGAGAGAAGGAGGAAGAAGGAGAGAAAGAGAGAGGGGCTAGTCCGTCCACCACCGTGTGGCGCGTTGCGCGCACGTCGAGAATGAAGACGTCTCGTGCCGGTGGATGTTACGTGCCACGTGATTCATAGTAGCGTTTCCTGTCCTCTTCATTTTGGGCAATCAGTCGATCGCGCCTGTTCTTATTAAACCTCTGGCAAATAATCGAAATATGATTTCGTTGATTGAGTGGCTACGATTTCAGGGAAAGGTGAGTACGAACTCAAAATTCTATCGTCTTTCTTGTCTTAATTTTCTACGCATTCGAGGAAGCGCACATGGCAGTAAGACAGTTGATTAACCGTAGAACGAAGAATTAAATTACGATACGAAATAATACTGAACGATAAATAATTTCGACAAATTTAAAAAAAAATGTATTCGAAGGAAGACACGTTTTCCGGAGAAGTTTTTCCAGTCCCTATGATCTTCCTTAGATGAAAAGGTTTTAATGTTTTGGACCCTTCTGGGTCCAGGTATGCGCATCGACCGTAGCAGCCATTCAGCATTTTTTCTTATTCTTTTCTAAGAGTTTCACTGACGTGCCCGGACTTGCCAGACCTTAGGGAACGTCTAATTCCTAATTCCTATTCCCGAACGGTTACCTTACGATGCTTTATGACTAAAAGCCATATTTCGCCGCTTTTTTCAACTCCCAGTCTTCGTTTCCGAGGAAGAAATATCTTTATTATTGTCATGGAGATGACTGGGCGCGTTGACCGTTAAGAGGAGAGTACCGAAGGGAGTATGGCGTCGATATCGAATCCAGCTCTTTATTATTAACGACGCATCGCGTCGTATTTACGAACGAATACTTTACTGAAACCCGTATACCGCAATAATTTATGTTTCGAAATCATATATGTATATAGTATAACTCTTAATTATCCAAAAAAAGAAGGAAAAAAGGAGGGTCTATCCCAAGTCTGCCGCTATTGTTATAATTCGGTGAAAGTGCTACGAAATTATGGATGTCTTAACAATAACAAACATCTTTGTAATTTTTTTTAATAGTTGTTGAAAGGTTACAAAAGAGTATGGAAATGCATTATAAAGTAAAGACACACAAAACCATAAGCTATAAAAAAGAAAGCGACAAAAAATGTAAGGAAAGAAAATAATAAAAGATTAGAAGTGACGTCGGATTTGCCGATTATTATTTTTATTACCCTTTTCCATTTGAAATATATATATTTTAGATATTATAAAAAAGTAAATATTCTTTTGTTACATTTCTTTAAACTTTTGTTGAATTTTCGGTTAATTGTTTTGAACTCTTCCCTTGGGAAGACGTTGATAAATGATGTACTTTGAATATTCTACATCTTTTATATTTCGCTTGGGACGAAACTAAGAAACACCTGATTGACAGGCGTGTCATCACTCTATGCTTTATTTTTTTTCTAACGTAAATCTTATTTTATTATCTATTTATCTTTTTTTGTTGATTTTAAAATATCATACCATTTTCAATGACACTCAAATAATAAAAAGTCTATCCAAACTGCGAACCAAGCCAGATGACCATGAGTTTCACGGATACACGGTGCATCACGAACGTTTCGTCCCGTAATGGAGGAACCACTGGTGGCAAGAGGCTATCGTACAGACGGACGGACACAACGCGGAGAACCAGTTCTCTCATTTCATTGCGTTCGTTGTCCGATAATGACGCATAGCGTGGCGGAGCTGCGTGCGGCATAACGCGCGTGTGAAAGCACCGCGACGCAAACGCAACGCGCAAGAACAAACACACTCTACACGAAAGTGTTCCTCCGCATGTCCTCCCACGTGAACCCTGAATATAAGATCGAGAGAGAATTATCCCGGTCCGCGCAGATACCGCGGCCGCTAATTTACGGCAATCACGGGATTTTCGCAGACGGGAGGGCACGAAGATGGCGAGCCTAACGAGTGCCGCGCGGCGTGTTCGACAGGCGAGAGGCTCGTTACGCGATTACCGACATTTTTCGTAACATCGAATTTATATTTGTGTTCTGGTCGAGGCGTCGTTTATATATTCCTCCGTTTTCTTATTCATTTATATCGCGTGTAATAATCGCGACAGTTTAGAATGTAAATACACGTGAATAATTCTGTACCACGAAAATGGAAAAAAGAAGGTAAACAGATATAAATACTGACAAAGAACGATTGTTAAAGTGGAAGGATATTTTTTATTACGTTACGAATTTTATTGAGAAATAATACGTTCCTATAATACTTGATCTACAATTTCTTCGCCAATAAAACGATAGATTTCTCATTTATGATATGAATAATATCAAGTACTTCGATACTATTTTGATTTAATCGGATGCATAAAAAAAATTCGTCGCCATCGAGTTAAAATCAAAAACACATGAACGGGTTATTTAATATTGAGCTGATTAATCATCGGGATCTATGTTGTCTACTATAATGTACATGCAGATGTTATATTCGGCGTCCTAAGGGAAAGACAAAACTTTATCGTAGCCATTTGAATACTGATTAAATTAAGTTAATGGATGAAATCACTTCAACTTCATTAAAGAAAACAAATTATATTCTTACATCAGACATTTTCCAGGACACCCTGTATAGGCACGCGCGCGCGTGGAAAGATGTAAGGATACTCTTAACTCGCGCGAGAGATATACGGCGATGCTGTGTGTTGCTCGAGTAATTAGCAAACGCTTCGTCTGGGTAGATGTTAATAGATGCGTCTAATATGGCTATAAATCAGTGAGATAATGTTAACGGCCGAGAATTACTGAAGTTGCGCTGAAAATAAAGAAACGTTGCGGTGGTAATCAGTTACCAACATTATCCAACGTATCAACGAGATACTCATTAATTTGCCTCATCAATTTAAAAACGCGCAACGTCAAGCTTTCATTATATATGATACCTCATCGATTTGATGTTGATCATGCGTCGGGTATCGCAAATAATATTCTTAACGACGAACTCATTTCAATCGCGAAAGGTGTAGAACAATAGGTAGGTTGTGCAACAAACTGTGAGAATAAATTCGACATTACGTCGAGATGTGACATTGTACAAAGCAGCGTGAGGAGAATATATGTATATAAGACAAGACAGGTCAGATAAGTACGTAAAGCGATCGAAATCG
>NW_020224924.1:0-3352 GCF_003070985.1 Temnothorax curvispinosus | reverse complement strand
AAATTTTCACATTTGGACTTTGCGTCGCAATATCTCCGCTCGTAGGGCACGGAGCGGAATATTATAAGAGAAACCCCCCCCTAATTGGACCCCAAGCTATCGATCAAGCCTACTTAGAACTTGATCCGTTCACTCGTTATTGAGATCTCAACATCTCGGGTACTCGCAACCCGTCGCGTCGCGTAAAAGAGTCACGGTCGGTCCGTGTGTACTTGGCGCGACGTGTCTCTTGATTCTGCCGCTATGGAATTTTTAAGTCGATTCTTATGAATCAAACTTGAATTCGATGTCTAGGTGTCCCAAGTTGCCGATGACGAGGTTTACATAGTGCGCTTCATAGTTTTCGGTATCCAGGTGTATTAATACCTTGAATTCGATGTCCACGTGTTCCAGGTTGCTGATGTCGGGTTCCAAATAGTGCGCTCTATAGTTTTCGGTGTCCAGGTATAATAATACGTTGAATTCGATGTCTAGGTGTCCCACTGAAATCGATGGCTGCACCATCTATTTCAGCGTCGACCTCCGAGCACAGCGGCGAAGCACACCAGCCAACCAAGGCAGCCCAGACGACCGACTTAGCGCAGGGCATGGCGGAGCCGTCGAATAAGCCGGGGGAAGTGACCAATCCCGACCAGGAGAATACCGAAGGAGCGGAGGACTGCAGCTTCGAGAGCGTCGCGAGCACGCAGATCCTCTCGCCCATAGAAGAGATCATCTCCGAGGCCATTCGCCTCGAACAAAGTCAGCCCATCGAGACTCAGCCCGCTGGACACGGCGAGGTGCAGAAACAGCCCGCTGGTATCGGCGAGGCAATTCCAGTAGTAACCGGCCAACCGAGGAGCACCGGGGACGAAAACATAGACTTCGGCCTGATGAGCCAACCAGCACCGCCGGGCCAATAGAGGAGCTCCGTGCGAGATACTTTTATAAACATTTCATATGACTTTTATTATTAACCAGTATTACATGTGCAATTCGAACTAGAACCCGTGCGAGGGACCAAAGTCACGAGAGTCTGCGTAGAGGACCGACTATTCGTTATATTTCATTGTAATTTTATTTTTATTTTACTTTGTTTTATTTCATTTGATTAATTTCGATTATCAATTGTGCATGTTCTATGATAACCACTCCAAGAGCGAGCGTTTTTATAAAAATATACATATTTAACTTTATCACACCTGATATCCTTATTCAATCCTTAAACCTATATCAATACATTGCATTAAAGTCAGTTAGATTAAAAGGAAACTTAGTTCCAACAGATATTACATTAGAGTCAATGAGGATTCGTTATTATCAGAAGTATGAAAGTAGATTCAACAAAGGAGCCAATCACAGGCCAACGTTCCATTATGGATTCAGACAAGTATAGGATTATAGTCCTTGCATTTATATTTTCTTTATTTGCCATATCAATAGTTTGCATTCTACTGCTAGCGTATTCCAACGTTACCAAAGCCATTCCGTATTACCAGGCATAAGAAAGATTCAGAAATTGCAAAGATGAAGTTCAAGGAATACCTAGTGGTCACCCTTATAATATTCCTACCAATTGTCATTAACTTTTCAGACGTACAAACCGTCAGTATGATTTTCACCTTATATACCTTATACATTTTATTGTTGAGCCTCGAGTTAGATCCAAGAGTGATTCCCGAGGACCCTTGAACCTTTTCACGCATGTTGTGCGACAGCGAATGCCGAGAGCACGAGCGAGGGCCAAGCGAGCCCATACTTTATTGTTTTGTATTCATTTTTTGTGTTTTATCATAAGTTTGACAGTAAAGGCATAATGCCGAATAACGAAGACCAATGGGACTCATCCCGGTCTGTCTTATTAAGAATAGCGTTAGTTGCGTTAGACTTATTAGTTTTATGTATTCTCGACACAGCGATAGCCAATAGGAGTGATTCCTGGCAATTCGACATAATTTTACAAAGTTTCAGATTGATTTATGATTTTGCGAAACCAAGAGCCAACGAAAGCGCGAGGCGCAACTTATTCCGATGAGCGCGACGGATTGACCAATAGGAAGCGAGCGTAGCTCCGCGAAGCGAGAGAATGTCGTGAAGCGCGTAATTGCATTGTATAACTTCATTTACGTTTATTTTAGTTTATTCCCCGTCGAGACAAGTACGAATAATTGTATTTTATGCAGCGGAATGCATTATTCATTATTTTATATACTTACCGTTCGGATACTCACCGACGATGTTCACCAGTCCATTGATTGGGCGAGACGATCCCGCGAAGACCCGGTACCTGAAAGAAAAGGAGAATTAATAAAATTGATTCTAGTAATTATGCTACTTACCTGGTTAAATGAGGGAACGTCAAAGAGACCATTTTCGGTCACTCGGAAATCGTTCCGAGTGACTTGCCGCGAGTTTGCACATAGTGCAGATTGCGACGGCTGGCATTGGTTGCCGCGTCCGAAGCGAGAGCCCATGTCCGCCGTTGCAATGCCATTGCAGTATCTCAGTTAATTTTGAGCTGAGCCAATGAGATCGGCTCAGCCAATGGGATAAAAGTGACGCAAGGATCGTGTCGCTCGTCACCAAGCGACGCGATTGGTTAAATAGGATAGCGCGCGAGATTACATCGTTTCACGCGTAAAAGCGAGGCAACGCGCCTGCGCTAGCATCAAAGTGGGGGGATGAGAACCGTTCCTCCCGGACAGTTCGCCGGAATAATTCGAGGCGTGCACACGTTTCGACGGTCGCGCGCGACAAAATTCGATACGGTGTACTTATCCCGTTATCGCCTACGATAAGTGCGACAATTAGATGTGTATATCAACAAGCATTGCGCAAGGACAGTCTACGCGAGAACATCGAGGCGCGTACATCTTTTGAGAGTCGCGCGATAATACTCGATCCCGTATGCTTATCCCGTGGCCGTATACGATAATTACGCGACGATTAACCACGCGTTAACGGTTATTAACCGAAGATAGCTCGAAACGACGGTACTCAGTGTCACAAACGATCGACGCGAGTGAGCGCGCGATAGAACCTGTCCGTGCGTGTACCGAGATACTGTAACTGTGAAATTATTAAACTATTATTTGTTTATAATAAACAAAGACTGATTATTTGCGATCCCAGTGAATATCCTCTCCGTATATCCGTGTCACACGTGCGCTTAAACCGGGCGTTGCCAACGGCCTTGAACACGTCTGCGTCGTGTACATCGGTGGCCATCAAGCCTGAAGGAAGGACGGGGCACCGCATAGCAACAGGGTTTCTGTATTCTCCCGTGAAGATACAGTGGCGACCGTAATTACAGCCCAAGTAGTAAGTGGCTTATTCTTTGATTTTAATATCATTAATCGTTGATCCGGTCACA
>NW_020224923.1:0-1094 GCF_003070985.1 Temnothorax curvispinosus | reverse complement strand
ATAATTAATATGTTACTATAATTAATTATATTAATTGAAATTGATATCTTTAATTATTTATTTAATTCTGCTGATGCAAGCTGGAAGACAGAGTTCGAGCTCCGTGGTCCGCGAACTTTAATGTTTCGCGTATCTCACTGAGAGCTAATTATTTTTCATTCGTAACACTTGGTCGGTTCAATGGATCTGTCATAATACTATAATTTTTTACGTATTTTGCGACATTCATTCATTCCACCGCGCGGCATAGAGTGTACGCGCCTGGTGATTATAAAGCTATCAACGTATGTTATGCTTTCATTCCGCTAGGTATCCCGATAAATGCGCGTTATGATAATAATGTTCATTTTATGGAAGTGATACTTGACGCTACATTTATAGTCATAGATACTTTCGTGATCTCGACTGTGATCTTTAATGGAATCCAGACTATTAATATATCGATATTTATCTTCATTTCATATAGTTTTTAGACCTTGATTCTCATTAAACCTTAAAGTGTATACGTTTTTTCGGTACCTTCTAAGTGTGTACGTAGGTCTGTCACATTCAACGCTATTTTTCCCTACCTTAAAGTATTTTTAAAAAATCTAAAAAAGTGTATGAAACATCTGTCTACATTGTAGTTGATGATTTTGTAGTAATTTTGAAACATCGTTTATTGTGTGAATATCTTCTAACAGGCTTGCAAGTTTTACAGTTACGAGCAGATATCATTTTGGCTCGGACGTCGTGCAATACCGTTTTTCAGATACGGTAACCGTATCTCAATTGTTCAGATACATTCACTATGTATCTGAACAATTCAGATACGATTACGGTATCTGAAAGACGATATTGCAAAAACTCCCTAATCCCTCAACGTAGTACTTCATGAAGTAAATCCACGTAATGTAATGTTCAGTAAACTATACTAGTATTATAGTTATTTGTGTAACAAGTGCGGGAAGTTGAGAATTGGACATAAGTGCGGAGTGACGCACGAGCCGAAGGCGAGTGCGTCCACTCCGCACGCGTGTCCAATTCTCAACCCGCACGTGTTACACACACTATTTTATATCACAAGTGCGTCTAAAGTTTAAAAAAGGACTTGC
>NW_020224922.1:0-1847 GCF_003070985.1 Temnothorax curvispinosus | reverse complement strand
AATGGACAAAATTTTATGGAATATTTATAGAACTTCTACAGAATATTCTGAATGACCCGTGGAATATTAAAATATTTATAGATTGTTTATAGCACATTTTTTGCATATTTCATGCTGTATGAGACGCCTTCCGTGAGCGGTGCGGTGGAAGAGTATAGGGTTAGAGGTCTTTAAGTTATAAATCAATGCATTTTGAAATTAACATTTAACATAAGCTAAACATTTTATTACAATAAAATATTCTATTACAATAATATAAGCTAGGTGAACAATAAATAAGAATTAGGCAGATAAACTGAATACATTTATAAGTGTGAATGTCGGATATGTGTGTAACGTGTGTGGATTCTTCTCGGGTGGTACATAAGTGCGGAGGTGATCGGGCAGAATTTTTAAGGGAAAACCTATGTGGAAATGGCCATCCTGCCCGCTATTATCACAATTATTTAAGGAATAAAGTTACATAAATTTAGCTAAGTGTAAGAGTGCGTGTGGTGTGTGTTAAACTAAAATTAAATCACAATTAAAACAAAATATATATGGAGATGTTTACGGGGTGAGACAAGAATTTATGAATGGAAAAATAGGGATACCGCTATTGAAATAAAATTAAACTAATTGTAGGGGTGCGGTGTGTGTATTAAAACAAATAATTGGTCAAGAGTAATCATCTCAGGAACGACTACTTCCTCGAGATCGAGAGTCGAGGCGGTCGAGGAGGTCGATGACGGACTTCGGGAAGAGAAGGGGGAATCGGGAGGTTCTAGCAAGGGGGCGGGATCGGGATTGACGGGGACTACGCAAAAAGGAGCCACGCGACAAACAGGGCGAGAAGGTGCGACAACGGGGCAATTCTCCTGTGACGAACAGGGTTCCTCCGTAAAAGCTGGTAGAGGCGATGGAGTGGGGAGTCGCGGAGGACCTGCGTTGACTGATTCCTGAGGGAAGTCAAGCTCCTTTCGCGCCCGTTTGTTCCGACGATTCCTTATATGTCTCGCGGCGGTTCGCGACCTCTTGGGGGTGGGACTACCCGAATCCACTACAGATTAGTGGATTGTTAGTACTTAAGCCCATTAATTGCAGAGAAGTCACCTCGGGTTTTGGAGATTAGAGAGATAAAAACAATACCTCGAGTCCACCGACGAGTCAGCTAACTCGAAGTAATAGATCATTCCGAATCCTCCAATAAATCGGCCAAATCCGAAAATAACAGAAGAGATTATTCCGAATCTACCGATGAATCGGCTAATCCGAGAATAATAGAGATTATGGGGCATTCCATGCGAAGTGATCCACCTCAAAAAAAATGTTTTTTTTTATTGTGCTGAAATTTGCACAATCTATTGTCCTATTGACCATAATTATCCACACCAATTTTTTAGACATTTGTCCAACGCGTTGTCTACTTACAGTGGTTTAAAGTTTCGGCGTTGAGGCCGTCATGTTAAACTTCACACATAGATAATTTGTCGTAAACATTACCGATTTTAAATAATGACCAGTGATTTTTTAAGTATTTTTTACACATTTTCAAAATATATTATGCATTATTAATAAAAAAGTTTAATTAATTGATATTTTTCAACATTAATAATAAATTCAAATTTTTCTTTAAGATCGGCATCTTCGATTTTAATAAAAAAAAAATGCCAAAAAAAAAGAAGAAAATGTCAACAAAAAGGTATATGAAATCCAAGATGGAGAAATCACTTCTTAGTAAGTTACAATTCATTCTGTGTGTGAACTCATGATCCGTGCCGCCGGCGGGGCCCGCCGCGGCGGCGCGGGCGGCACGGATCATGAGTTCGCACACAGAATGAATTGTAACTTACTAAGGAGTGATTTCT
>NW_020224921.1:0-1147 GCF_003070985.1 Temnothorax curvispinosus | reverse complement strand
CTGCTCGAATGGGCAACCCGCCGTACCGCTCTGTATCGTCTTGATACTCCATAAATAAGTGTCAAAAACCTTCAGTTGTTCATTTACTTCCTTCTATAAAAAAAAATTCAAGGAAATCACCTTGCTTTTGGGTCGCTAGATGAGAACCTCCCCTTAAAAAAGTATTTTTTTATACTAATATATACAAAGTAAATTGTTCAGATATTAATTAAGATCATATAGTATGCAATATCTTGCCAAATTCACGGTACGGCAAGGGCACAAGCTGTAACATAACGTGACATTAACATTTAATATTTGTTCAATCAAACGTAATACTTGTTTTTCTACATCACTCGTTGTCGCGCTCGCGGTTACTTCGCGAATTTTGACTGTTGACGGTAATTGAGGCCCTTCAAACCATTTAAAATCGTACATGGATTCTTGATCTACCCATCAGCCACAATCAGTAGGTTCGAGATCTGTTGGTACTTTTAAGTGTGAATTTGACCAGATATTTGCTATGTATCTCGCCCTTTCAAATTGCTGTCGTAGTTCTGACTGACAAGGAGGCAAACTGAATGCGTCAAAATTTTTAAATGATTTTTTTTTTAAAGGGCTCATTAATATCTTTTATTTTATAATTTCTTAAGAACATCTCAAGTCGAGCACTATTGACTAATTGACGTCGTTTTTTCGATGTGCGTCCGTATAAGTGACTCGTATAAATTTTTAGTACTTGAAAAACTTTGTCCTTGTTACACAATGTTATGTTTCCTAAATCTGAGAAAGCTTTTGTGTATTTTTCCGATTGAGATAATGTTTTGAAGAAGCGTTGCTTGCCTTTTCTGAAAAACGATACGCACAGCCGGTGAATGCGTGGAAACCAGGTAAAGCTTTATATAACTCATCTCCAAGTAAGTTGTATAATTTATTTACATCAATTATACGTCGCTTATTTGACACACCGCATTCTATGCAAATGTTACTTTGGCTTTTACGATGATGCATGTTTCCAAGCATAATAAAATTAATATGTTCGTATCAGAACATCTACGTGTTATGTTTGCAGCATAATTAATATTTGTAACATGGAATACAATTTCTGTATCCGCTTCCTTATGCGAGGGACATGAAAATTCATGGCTTGTGGTTTTAATTACGTTTT
>NW_020224920.1:0-1410 GCF_003070985.1 Temnothorax curvispinosus | reverse complement strand
ACTGTCGACGTTTTGCAATGTAAATTACTCATTCATTATTATTTAATTATATATTCACCAGTGGCGATAATCAAGCTGGATATGGCAACATTCATATATGGCCTAACAGTGCATGAGAAATAATTCTGATTTACCTTTTTTGACATCGCTGAAGCGATGCCGAAATATCTGTATATTTTTATAAACTTTTCATTTATTTAATTTATTTAATTAAATATAGTTATTATGATTACTCACACACTAACCGCGATGTACTCTCAATGCCTAGTATTTTTAAAATTGGGTTGTAAGATCAATTATATATAGGTACACACACGCAAATTAAATAAATATATTGTTAATGGAAATATTTAAAAAATATTTACACATACACATTCATACGTATTTTATATTTTTTTAACAATAAAAACATTACTTTATATATTTTATAATATATGAAAGTATCATTTTACATGTATATTTTATAAAGATATATTTTTTATAAATTTCAGTTAATGAAAACATCGGGTGGATATATATCAGTTTTATTCGCCAGACAACGTTCATAAAATTAGAAAACTTAATTTCAGAGAACTGTCTATGTATTTCATATACTCTACACGTGTTATATGTATATTTAATAAAACATTACATATTTAAAATATAGAAATAAATAAAAATAATACGAAACATTAGATTGAATATTAACATTATACCAGAAGTAGAGATATATTAAATTAATCTTATCGAAACTTTCTATTTATCTAATCCCTTATTTAAATAAAAATAGTCTAACAACTTCGCGAATCATTGTTTGCAAGAATATAGTAAATGCTTTATACATATAAATTAGTACAATAAACGCATATATATCGCCAGCGATACGTTTATTTTTCACGTCAAATTGTTCTGTGGTTATAAAAAAAATCCGCCACCAATGGAATTTATCAATTGCTTACATCAGGTCTGGCGACAGAGCTACAAATGTAGGATAGAACGCGTTTCCTTCTTGCGCCAATTATATACATTAGAGGGATATAACAACGCACGTATTAAGTTATTAAGTATTATTCACTAATTCCGCTAATGTGTTTCGACACTGTGCAACAAGATTCACTATAGTGTTTCAGCCTTTTATGTCGCTTATAATTCAAAGCTGTAAGGTTAAAATAGAAACTATTCTAGACACATTTCACACTTTGCAATTCTCAACAGCTTTAGGTTACATATATACATATATAGAACTTTTCGAATTTCTCAGATAAATAATTAATAAAACATTACAAAATCATAACATACGAGAAACGATATCCTTACATTTTTCAAAAACTGTAAATTACAAAGAACGTAACTGCTCGTAAACTTACAATTAGTAACACAATGCGAAAGAAAGGATACTCAATATTGCACCCATTACTGAACTTCGCGCAC
>NW_020224919.1:0-25140 GCF_003070985.1 Temnothorax curvispinosus | reverse complement strand
TTAATTAAAAATCTAAAAAATTAGAGGAGAGGATAGGCGGATTAATAGCGCGAGATCACAAATTACAAATAAAAAAAAAGGAACTTTCGCTCGGTTTGATTAAAAATTCTGTCTCTCGAGAAGGAGGCAGTGACGACAGAATGAAAACGATCTCCTCCGCTTCGAATCAGAATGCGAGATGACGCGCGCGGGACACCCGCTTCTCATTATCGTTTAGAGAAGGCAAAAGGGACTCTGTCGGCGAGGCCTCTTTACATCTGCTTAATATTAATGGGTCATTATAGCACAGGCGAAAACAGCAGCCCGAGATGAATTCCCTCGTGGTCCGCTCGAATGAAGAAGGGGGTCTCGTTTAAATAGCCGCTCACGTTATCGGACTTTTGCGAAAGTTCCAGGGCGCGTAGGGTGCGTCCGTCTTACTTTCCAGACACTTTGAAATATTCTTACGAAGAAAAACAAATCGGCAACGATAACAAAATGATGAGCCAAAGACGATATAACTTTACTATTAGATGAAAATGTAAATTAATTCTCATATTGTTTACCCATGTCTGGCATGTCTAATGCGCTGGAAATGATTGAACGACGACTAAAATATTCTGATGAACATTTCCCAAACGCTTAGAATCACTCCGTTAGGTTTGGTTGTCAGTAATAAGTGTCCCCTCCGTGTTTTGCGACCGTTTCATCCCCCCGCCTCGCTGCGACGGACAATGACGAAAAATACTCTCGGCGGATCCGCTGGTCCATTATCTCCAAATGAATTGCGAAGGTTTTTGGACGCGGCGACGGTGACGGCGACGGCTACGGGCTGCTGAAACGTTTCGTGTCGCGACGCTGCTGACTCATCATCCATCGCGAGCCATCGGAAGCGACGCGGGGATTAGTTGCTCGCGCTTTGGTCCGGTCTCTTAATTGATAACACTTAATGCGTCCACCCACCACCCCTTCGCCCCTCGGGAACAATTAGCGCGCGCGCGCGCGCGCGCGTGCATGGTCGATCGAACGGATGAATGGCGAGCCCGAGAGCGTTTTGGGGTCCGGACGTCGTATCCGACCATTGACGTTTAATTACGTGCGTTTAATTCCTGGTGCCAAACGGCCGTGGACCTTTACCAAAATCATGGAACGTGTGTGGGATGTTCGGAACTTTTTTCTCGGACTCGACGGACTCGAATTCTCGAATGCTGAACGGACGTCGCGTCTCTCTTTTTTTTTGCCCGCGTTTGTTGCGTTCAAGTGTCATATATTAAACAAGGTAACACACATGTATACACTTTTCTCTCTTTTTTAACGATTTATTCTGCCATTTATTCCGTTCGTTCGGCAAACTCGTTGAAAAGCTCGCTCGTTTTTAATTGGTCCACCCGAGCGCAAAACAAAATATTTTATCCCTTCGCGGGTGACGTAACGGGCCACGGGAATTTTTGTGGGAAAAGTTGCTCACGATTTAACGCGCGACGAAATGTCCCCCCCCCCCCCCTGAAAGAATATTCGTCGCTTCGCGAATCGTTTTTTTTCCACGTCGCGTAATAATGTCGCGTGCTTGTTCCGCGATGCTTTTATCGCGCCCGTTTCAATTTGTCCCACACAGGCTTGCATCTGCGTACACATACGCACATATGTATACATGTCATTTGCGCACAATGGCTCGATATTTGCTACATCGAGGATATTTTTTAAATTTTTTCAACCGGTTTTAAAATAAATAGCACGCGAGGAGCAATCCATTTCGCGCCACCTGCTATCTCGTGCCCTTAATTTTTTCAAGGCAATATCTGCGACGATGGCGAATGAAGGGCGGCACGCAAGAACAATGCGACGGCAATTGTCGCGTGTATCTCGCGACCGCGAGCGGCGCGAAACCGCTGACAGTTTCGTATACAAACCGGCCGTTATTTATTGTGTCGAGGCGCCGAGATACCCGCATTCTCTCTCGCGATATCCGACTTTTCCGGTTTAATCCGGAAAAGAGCGCTCGCTGTGAGACAACGAGAACGAAAGAGAGAAAGAGAAAGAACAAAAAAAGAATTTTGCCGCTGATAACGACGTGCGAATTGAAGCGTAAATCTTTCACGGTGTTATTACTTTTCTTTTTTCTCATCGCGCGCCGGTAACGGAGTCGAGGGAGAAAACCCTCCGTCAGAGTTTGTCGAGGAATTCATGATTGAAAAGGACACGTGGCGGACCTGAGATAAGATCCTATATATTCCCGTCTCTCTCTCTTTCTCTTTCTCTCTTCTGTAGTATATACTCTTGTATAATATTCCCGGTGGATGGAATCTTCTCAGATTACGTTAGCGGATAAGCTCGCGGCGGCGGGCGGTTGGAACTCGCGCGACCCCGGCTCCGGAATTCGCAGAGATGAATTCCCGCCGGTCCAACGGCGGTGGTCGTTGCAGGGCGGAGCTGTTCGCGAGGATATAAATATAACCGGGCCATATATATACAGCGCGGTCGGATATCGGCATTTCGTTATCTTCGGTCCGGGCGACGGCGTGGAAAAGCCACGGCCGACGCTCGCCGTTTTTCCGACGCGACGGGACGCGACGGTGCGGTCGGCCCCGGTGTGCAGCTGTGCTGTGCGGAGTGCGGTGGCTGTGCGCGCCGCGCTGCAACCGGAAAACAAGCCCCCGCGGGCCATCCACCGGCGCGACCCCCCGTCCCTTCTCTGCTTTCACCCCCTCTCCCCCTGCTCGCACCCTTTGGACGTGCTGTCGATAAAATGCCGTTGATTTACCGTCGAGGACTTATCGCGCAGGCGGGGCCGTTAAGGGAGCGGGACGTCGATGCGCCGCTTGGTACACAGCATCCCTCGAAATAGATACGCGATACGCGAGTACCTATTTCGCGATCGCGAGATTGATCCGGGAGGCGATCTTGCTCCTTTATGCGCGATGCCGCGCGGTCAGAACCTTCAACCTTCAACCCTTAAGGGCTGCTAGGTCCATACATGGACCTAGTGTCTATTTCGCTCATTCATGTTGCGCGCAGGTCTCCAAAAATTATTTTTGGACAATTTGTTATTAATTTTATTGGCAATTTTTCTGATTTTATTATATTCTTCAGTCCTCTATACCGTTATTTTTGTATAATTTTTTAAAGGTTGTTTGATTAGATCCGGAGTTATACGCGATCAAAGTTGCAAGGTCCATATCTAGACAGTAAGCCTCAAGTGATCTTAAGGGTTAAATCCTTCTTAGGACGCTAAATCGCGGCAGACGCGGTCTTTCTCACTGCAAATTTACAGAATTTCTCTCGATTAGCGTCGCTGGGCGAAGGCTTAAAATATCAAGGGCGAGGCACGCCGAGCTTTGAATAATCAAGGTTTCCAGGAAGGTCGGTCCAGGGAAGTTCGCTCCACTTTTAGCTTCCCTTACATTCTATGTCTCCTGAAGAGGAGCTCCGGAAACCGCGGGCGACATATCACGTACTCGACGTCCGCGTCGTCGCGTCGCGAGATGACATTCGTCGCCGGAGATCTCGAGCGAGTCGCGACTTCTGCGGGAGAGGAAAGGGAACGAACGAGGGCGGAGGGCAGAGCTAGGAATACCATTCCGTCGCGGACGAATTCACGTCCGATTCGACCCGAGGGGCTCGAACTTTCGATTGCACGTAAACTCCTCGTAACGAGGACAAACCAGAGAGATATTTTGTTACGCGAGCAACCCGAGAACAAACTTCCCTCGTCGCGCGCATCCGACTATCGCGTTCGGAGTCATCGCGAGTCTTCTTTGGACCTTATCATTAAAGAAAAAGGAGTTTCACAAGCCATTCTTTCGGGATGAGATCCTGGGGACAAGGGTAGATGAGGGGGAGGGGAATCTGTAAGTCCTACGGTCGCGCGATAATCCCGCATGCAGAGAGTTTCAGGATTATAATAAGGACACAGAGGGGCACAGTGGTAACGGAGACCCTCGCTAACTGGAGCAAGGCTCTCCATCCGCAGCGCGCGACGAGACCGTTAGACCGAGCGCCCCGCGTGATCTCGCATTCGTGTACTTTAATTAGTTTCCGGGAGTCTGCGGGTGGAGGGGGACCGTCGAAATCGCTGCCGCGCGGCACATCCTCTGAAATTATAAACTGCAATCAGATTAACTTTGAGAGCTCTCTCTCTCCCTCTCTCTCTCTCTCTCTCTCTCTCTCTTTCTCTCTCTCCCGGCTCGTTTACAACGTAAATATCGTGCGCTGGACTACCGGGCGCCCGCTTCTCCCCCGTTTATAATTCCGCGTACTCGCTCTGACAGCATCCTTCAAACTCGATGAGCTGAATTGTCGGGGAAACGAGTTAATAAACGCTACTCACATTTATCTACGGCAATTAGCGAATGTGCTGTTTTGAAAAGTAATTCGGACGCGTCTCGTAAATTAGCCTGTCATAATACGAGGGGTATATTAATATATATACAGGAGGCAAATCGAATAAATAAAGATAAATCGAATACAAAGTGCTACAAAAATCCATCCGACTCTGTTGTTAAATACGTTTAATTTTAATTCGATTCTCATGCTAATCGCGGATAGATGGACATGGACAGTACGGATTTCAGGAGATCGTGCATTACGCCGCTCCCCCCTCTCTCTCTCTCTCCTGGAAATTCACGACGGAAATGTAAAACGGCAATTAGGCGATCGGCGATAATTTATAGCCGCCCGCACCGAATGCACTTGCCATTCGTATCGAAGCGTAAATCACCGTTAATTTGCGCGATGCGATTAAGCCGGCGAGAATCAGTCGCCGGTACAAATTACATCCTCTATTCGTGCGCCATTGGTATGTGCATTATGCATTCGCGAGGCACATTCGTAGCACTGGAAAACGGATTAAACACGCCCCTTGCCCCCTTCTCCCCCCCGGCCGAGAGTGTCGAAACAGCGATCGGCGTTTATCAGATTCCGTATATTCGTTATACAGATCGTCTAAATCGTGCTGGCGAACAGTTAAAAATAAAACGAACAACTCTTTTCACCACTGGATTTTAACTTGTCGAGTGTTCTAGGGCGCTTTTCCTTTTCTTTCTCTCTCTTTCCTCCCTTCGTCACTTTACGGGACTCATGAAACGGCGCCGCGGGACCGGAGGTTTTAAGGCAAACGGAACGAAACTTTGCCGGTAACGTATGGCGATGCGAATGCGGACGGACGCGCGGTCTCCCGGGCGCGCGACTGCGAATTCGTGTTAGCGCGAATTTACTGCGGTTCGAGTCGCTTCATCCCCGTGATCTCTCTCTCTCTCTCTGCCGTACGGCGACGAGGTGTTTTTAAGCACTTACGGAACGTCGCGAATGCGAGAGAATCGATTCCTACGAACGCTTGCGGTAGATCTTGCACTTTGCACTTTGTGACTTGTTAATTAAGCGGCGAAAAGCAGCGCGTGCCAAAAATCTCATTAAAATCTTTCGACGGTCAGATATTTCCTCATTCTTCCGTCAGGTCTGATGTTCGAGTGACCTGAATTACCTTCGCACGTGCGAAAAATATATAAGGCGATATTTTCGCGAAATTAAGAGAGAGGTATATTATTATATATTTTAGTAAATTATTTTGTATTTTATTTCTCTCTTTTTCTCTTTTTATAATTTCTCTTCTGAAATTATGCAGCCTGATAAAATAAGGAATAAAATCAGTAATAAAGAGGAAATATGTTGTTTTAAATGCGCATTTTAAATTGATTTTTTATTAGCGAAATATCAATTGCAAAATTTTTCAAGATTTAGTTAACGTTGAAAGTCGAAGAACTTTAGCCGGTCGAATTAAATTTTATTTCTATCAGCAACATAAAGAAATATTAACGAAAAAGAATATGATATCGGTTAATTATATTTTTCAGCAGAAATTTATTTCAGAAACTTAATTTATATTATCGAGATACATTTTATGTGAAAATTTGATTTAAAAGTTAAGTAAATAATCTTCTCGGATTTTGTAGGCAAAAATTTTACTCTAACATTTCGTTCGAAAATTCGCCATTTCCATGACTATTCCCACATTTCCGCAATCACCTCCCTTTCTCCGCGCCGCGTTTCTCGATCCCACTCTCGTTTTATTCATCCCACGCTTGTCTCGCGCGCGTGCTCCGGGAACGTGCCACTTGATACGTCCCGCAGTGTTTTCGTTAAAATAAGCCAGCCACTTTTGCTTGCTCGTCCCTTTTTTCCGCGCGATACTTTCAGGAAAGCCCCGTACAATGAGTACGCTCGGCTAACGACCTAATTTCGCTAATTGACTGGCCGTGGGGAACTCGACGTCGCGACGTCGCCCCATGAAAAGAAAAACCCTTTAGAAACGGTTAAAATAAAACTCCCGTATTTAGCTTGGCGCCAGAGAAAACAATACATAAATATTGCAGACATCAGAGAAATGTAAAAATATAATGTATATATATATATATATATATATACATAGCATTAAAATATACATAATATACATAAATACTAAGTACTTGAATCCAGTTGAATCGATTAGCTGATCCGACACATCTCGCTGATCCTTTGATCCTCGAGACGTGTTCACGAGAACATTTCGCATTTTCTGTGCAATTATACGTGCACTGTTAAATGTTAAAGGATGAAATTTAAACTAGAGTTAAATAACATTTTGTTATTTTTAACTACCGTGTGTGCCGAAATTTATTATTTTAACGCAAAGCAATATTATTTCAACTCAATTCTTTCAGTCAAATTAACAACATATTGAGTAGAGCCAGTGGCGACCTATAGGAATGATTAAAAATGATCAAAATTGAGCTATGTATGAATATTGAGTGAGAGAGCATGTACACATTGCTTTTCTTTTTTTTTTCAATGAGGAAAGATTTGTAGTCATCAAATGGACCACAGCCTTTGTTGTACATTATACAATAAATTTATTATTATTATTGTTACAACTTGACACTACGAATTTAACAGGGTGGAATTCTCTCGGTAACTGCATCTTTCGACGAAATGCGATTTCCAGTGCTCGCGAAGTTTTTCCCCAGAAGAATTTTCCAAGCGAAAAACTCGGCGCGTACACGTTCGCGCTCGTGACGCAACCGAGCGTTTCTTCTTCAACTTGTACTCAGCTTATTTGCAGCTTCAGATCCGCTAATAATTTCTTATAATCGCAGGGAATCTGAAATTCCAACTAATTTTTTCGATAAATCGATGGGAGCGTCCTTATTATCCCGATTTACCGTCCCGGTTTACTCCCGCGAGGAAGGAAAGGAGGAAGAGAAAAAAATCGCGATTCTCTTTGTCTTCTTCCTCTGCCAAAAGCGTCTCGGGCGATCTCTCACGACGCGTCACCGTCGTTATAGTCGCCGCGTATTCGTCGGCGTGGAAAACGGAGTTTCTGGTCGTATAGAGATAATGCCTGCCTTAGTTACTGCACCCAGTACCATCACTGGATCCACCGTCGTGTGCAGCCAGTGTAAACCGTGCGGAACACGAGCGCAGCTGCGAAGTTTGCCCGGGTTGACATACTGTGAATCATAAGTTTATATCCGCGGAGACTCATTGCGGTGAAGTTTAAGGCCGGGCTCCGACCGGGAGAGGATGAGGCGAACGGCTCCTCCGTCTTTATGCCCTGTTCTAACGTGTATATAGGGTACGCCTTCGGACGTAAAGGTCGTCGATAATGAGACTTTATTCTTGACACGATTGGCCATCGACCTTTCCCTTCACCCGGCGAACCAGACGGATTCTCGATCTAGGACGAAGGAATGGCCGAGGAGCGCTTCATATATGTATTCCCATTCGCTATCGTAAATCGAAAGATCAATGTTTAATTTGGGACACAATTTAGTGGTGGAAATTTTGCCTCAGCTATCTCTAGAAAATCAATCTTATTTGTGCGCACGTGAGAAAGAGAAAGAGAGAGAGAAATTTCTAAATAAAATTTACGTGAAAAGCGATAAAAGGAAGTCATTAATTATTTTTTAAATTTAATCCAAAAGACTTAGCTTCAAAATTTAATATTAATTATTAAAAAGTAATTAATATTAAATCGCGCAATAATAATTCAATTCGTATAGCGTAAGTGACGGAGTGACGGGGTAGTCAGAAACGGAAGAAGCGAAATGATGGTAATGAGAAGTCTGACGTTTTGAATTTCTTATGTCCTCGTATATCTCGGAGTTCGTTGGTCCTGTGAAAATATCGCGAAATGTATGCGTCGCGATGTTACGATAATGCGCGCCGACGGTTGATGCATTCTTTATCACACGACGTAAAAACATTTTTATTCGACCGTATAAAAACATCTTTATTGCGCCATAAGCACGCACAAGAGGGAACAATCAAGATCAAGGGTTGAAGGATCTGAACAAGAAATACCTCAGCTCCGATCTGAAACTCGATAAACGGACGAATTTGCGGGAATTATTCAATGTTCGCGATATTAAACGTGTCTCGATGATTAAATCTGGATTAGAGATTCACGGCAAAGCGGAGCTTACTCGCGAGGATCGCGAGATAAGTCCGCTTCTATGTGTCGCGGACACATGTGGTGTGCTCCAAAACGTGAACCAAAAATTTTCTCGGCACTTTGGGAATTAACTGCGAGTCGCTCTTTTCAATTTTAATTCCGGTGAGAGCCGCATTTGTTACATCGTGCTGTCCTCCCTCTTCCCTTTCTCCTCCCCGTTTCACCGTGCCCTCCTCCTGTCTAAAGTGCAGGCCATTGCGTAACATACGAAATTCACCGCCACTGACGATCGCGGGATGCGCCGCATTTCCTGCGTTGATGCATTTTACATGCGATGCGGAGAGAGAGAGAAGGAGAGAGAAATTGCGCGACACGGTTACCGGTTTACGGTGCGCTTCCGAAAGCGTTTTCTCCCCGGAAATCACGTTCACTAAGCCGAGCAAATAGATTTAAAATGCACCGAAAATTATGATGAATGTACTCCCTATCAGCCGCTCGGGAGATATCGCGGACACCCCGTATTTCTCAAAGGATTTTGTTTGGGGGTTGTAGCGCATCCATCATTTCGCGAAATGTTGTCCGCCCAATTTTCCCCACCCCCCCCCCCCCTTTTTTTTGCGATCGCGCGATTCGGAGGGGCTCTTTCTCGTTCTCCTCTTCTCTCCGCTCCCCTTCTATACGTATACGCGAGGAAAAACTTTTCCGTGCCGCTCGTCACGATGTCGCAGAACAAATCGAATCGTCGCGACGGAAAACTCGGGGAAACTCAATTTCCATCGGGGGTGTGCTCCGCCGTCGGAAACGTTCGACGCATGCGATCCTCACGGCGACGGACGGGCGGATACACCCTTCGATCGCCGCGAATTAAATTAATTCCCATTGAACCCCGCGTGTCCGCCGCGCGCGTCCCGTATTATCGATATATACCGCGGCGGTACGGAAAACTTCCGCGATTTCTTTAGCGTCGTCAGACTTTGAGAAGAAAGCGTCGAGTCCTCTCGAAATGAGCCCGATTGCGAATCGTGAGCCGACACTCGCGAAAGTCGTAATTGAATTATCAGTCGGGGGCGAGATACCCTCTTGGAATTAAAAGTAAGGGCAAACTTCTTTCGTCCATTCTCGTCGAGAATTTTTCATTTCCTTCCTCGTTCTCCAATTCGAGGAATTCGAGGATCAATTCGAGAGAATTACCTTCGCCCTTCGCGTTCACGCGGAAAAAGCGAGCGTTGTTTTCGCGCGAGACGAATATATTGTGCTGGCGCGGCGACGAGCGGCCTCTTGCGAAGTCAGCTGATGCCTAATTGTATTCGAGAGCGAGCCGTCTGGCGTCTTAATTATCGCGCACTTTCGCCCCTGTTCTGATGAGACCGTTGAGACACCCTCGACGACACGAGTGGCGTCCGCGGCTAATTGCATTGCCGGGACGCATCACCGGAAGGCCTCGGCACCGCGCCTCTAATTGAACTCGGGATCAGAAATTTCGGATTTCCCCGCTCGCTGGCCGCGCGCGGACTCGTCGCGCAATCGGGACGAAGCCGGGACGAAGGGGATGAGAGGGGGGGGGGAGATAGTGCGAGACATAAAAAAAAGGATAAAGAGGAAGACGCAGGGGAGACCCCGCGCGATCGCGAAATAGGAATCCGATCGCGCCAATCTGTCTTCGTTTCCGCGACGGAAGAAGAAATTAAGGAAGAAAGAACGACCTATATCAGGCCACTATTTATCCTTAGGGAGACTTTTGCCTTTTTCCTTCACCCCTTCACGTCTGGTGCCTCCTGGATTCATCGACATTTTGTCGCTACTGTGCAACTTTCTTTAGGTTTGAGTTTCTATTTCGCGGTGCTGGGCAATTTGATGTTATAAAATGTTATTTTTACCATTCTACCTTGTCGTAATTGAACGACCTAGATTGCTCAATTAAGTTAATCATTGCAGTAGCGTACGACGGTACGTCTATTAGCTCGCTCGCGTATTGGAAAATATCCTGCGCTCTCCTGCGGAAATCTGATTTTCGATCGAGAAAAATGATTGGCGACCTCTTGTCCGCGGGAGGATAATGGATATCCCGATGGAACATCTTGGAGGACAATGCGGCCCCGGAAATTCACTCGCGACGCGAAACCAGCGTGACCGCAGGTGGTCAATTCATGTGCCAGTCGCAGAACCACCGTCCGACAATGTCCTGCCGGCGAACACGGGATTCGCATCCGGAATCCCCGCGAGCTTCCGGAACGCTCGTCGAAGACCGTACATCACTTTAGGTTCAAAAATTTATAAACGTAGACTCCACAGAATTTTCGAGTGCTCACTTCTTTTTTGTTCAAAAAGTCGAGTTAAATGGAAATTAATACGGCAACGGATTTTTACACCCCAATTAAAAAACTTATTGTTATTGATTATTATATATCGCATATTTTTTTATTGTCTATAATTTATTAGGGTTTACGGACAATATCTGTACCTTAGAGGTGAAGAATCGCATTTTCGTTATCATAAATTTAAAGAAAACAGGGTTTAAAGTTTATTATTTCTATGAAAATTTCTAATACGACTTTTTCTAAACATTGTGTCTTAAGAAGTAGTAATAATGGATACAAAGACTCTTTATCATTACACAATTTAAGCTCCTGGTATAATAGAAAAAATAAATTAATTCCATTTCGACAAAAACTATACAGAGATACGATTCTTTATCTCTAAAGTACAGATATAGATTTACTCAACATTTTCTGAGAAAAGTAAGGAGAAACTAAAAAAAATATTTAAAAAACGAAAAAAATCACATTAAATTTACTGTGACGTGAGCTTCATTTTTTCGATACTGGAGTGTAAAACTCACTGCCAGGCGTCCGTTCCCGGATTAAAGCCACGCAAAAAAAAAATGGAAATTGAAAAAGCGCGAGTAAAGTAATCGAATAGCGAGCTTTTTATGTTTAATGAACATGTTATTTCTCCTCGTTTTCTCCATCATCTTCCCAAGGGTTGCGGCAAAAATAATCATCGGTGCTTATTCCGCATTAGAATTCCGTTTCTTCCGGCGCGACATCGAGCTCATAAATACATAAACAGGAATACACAGCGACGACGCCGCCGCGCCGCGGAAGCCGGATAAGGAGTGTAAAATTTTCCGCAAATATTTCCTTGCCGGCGACAGCCGAGTATCCCAGCTGCGCGTCGCCAGCCGGATTTTCCCTTTATTAAAGTTGCTCGAGACTTCGCCCTCTGAATAATACATCGCTCCTCGCGTTTCCCCAAATTCGTCGGGCCCACAAACACGACTCGCAAACACACGCGTGCGTCCCATCCGGTCGCATCTCTGTTTGTGTTGAATTTCCCTGGCGAAAGGATACCCCTACAGGGATACATCGTTTGTGTTTGCGGGCCGAGAGAGACGATAATTGCGAAACTTTAGGGCTTTTGACCATGAAGCGATTTAGCGCGGAAGGACGAGATGCGGGATCGATGCAAGACGGTTTGTCTCGAATCGAGAAAAAGTTTTGGGAACAAACTCGAGAAGTTAACAAGGATGAATTCGTTAACGCAAAATCAATGGCTATATTAATGCCAATCAATTTCGACTGACGCTGGGACCTCACCGATCGGATAATTCTTCCCCGAGTATATGGATCGGTAAAATTGCCGCACTGAAACGCTTGTCCATTAAAGTTGAAAACGCCGCCGCTCGACGAGGGCTTTCTTAAAATCGTTATTGTTAATTGCATTCGCGACACGCCGTGTCACGGAAGTTCCTCTAATGGCTCGCGTAATTATTTCCCCCGTATGCCCGGTTATTTCATTTCAGAAGCCCTTTGATCGCGCCCGCTTTAATTTGCAATTAGGACCTTTCACGGACTGCTCTCTGATATCCTTCCGTCGCTGTCTTCGGGAATTGCTGTGCGAGTCCGGCTGTGTTTTGCGTCCGGAGATTTCAGCACCGACAGGCTGAAGATGTAAACCTCGGTTGAGCGCGGCGATAAAACTTGTACGCGAAAGAGTGACCGATATTTTTTTAATTTCGATTTCATTAATCCTTTTTTCCGACTCTAGTCTTTCGTGGAACTGAAATCGAAATCTCGCTCCTCGAGGATCATATTTTGGAAAAAAAAAAAACAAAAAATGCGTCGAGAGCGACAAGTCGCCTCTCGTCGGCTCGTCACGGCGGCAGATTGATGGAGAGCACAATTTCCAGACAGATCAGAGCACTTAGTTATCAACACGCGCTTGTCGCCATTGTTTGACAACTTGGACATTATAACGATCGTATCAGGCGGTTTAGCCGGCTCCCGTCACACGTGCCGATCAAATATTGGTGTCGAATTGAGAAATCAGCTAAGGAACGGGCTCGATAACCGAGTCTTGCATTCAGTTGACTCTTATCACACGTTCCGATCAAATCGATGATTAAGTTAAGAAATCAGCTTTCTTAAGAATAGCAAGAATAGAACAATAATTGATTTTCTTTATTTAGCAATTTCTGTCACCGTTCGACTCAGTTCGATTCAAAATAAGAATTCGCTTAATTGCTATTTTTTATTTAGCGATTTCCTATATTATACTCTTCCGTTAAATAGACATATCGAATTAAGAAGTCATCTCTCTCATGGATCGATAACTAATTCCCCTTTTCGTCATCGTGACTTCGAAGTATATCTCGCTCGTAATTAGCTTCATGTATCGCGAACGAAGATGAGTTCCTCCTACGCGAGCGATCATCCCATATATTTCTCCTGACACATAGAGCCCACGATTTCTCCCGGGGGCAATTACATCGATTCGAGATGATCGGCTTTGTCCCGTGTCCCCTTCCCCGCCCTCTCCCTCCTCCTCCTCCTCGTAGACGCTCAAGTTGATCCGTCGCGAGGAAAAAAATCCTATTCGAACCTGCTGCGTATTGATTTCCTGTCAAGCCGGAACACAGTCGATCTATTGTGTACACGCGATACTTGCACAGCGTGTACATTAAATTCTCTCCCCGACGTGTACAATAGAATAATTTTATATTCGCCGAGATGCGGAGATTAATGCGGGATACTCTCGCGGTATCTTGCCACGGGCGACTCGTATCCTCTCGTATATGTCCGATTACCTTTCGGTATATCGTTTATTGATATTCCCCTCACTGCGAGCCGTGAGGTTGTATTTAAAAATAAATTTTTTCTCTCTACAAATGGAAATTTCTCTCTCTTTTCTTTCTTAATGGAATATTACGCGCGTGTTTTATACAGGATACAGGATATCTCCTAGCCTATAGAGCTTTTTCTCGTTCACTCCCATTTCGTAGTCTGCGAGCTGTCGAGCGTTTCGCCTCGTTGTCGCAACAGTATTATCGAATGGCGAAAAAACCTCGAAATGCATATATGCAGTCTCACGTTTGGAATATACACGAGCGAGTATCTGGCCTGTAATTAAATGCACCGGCATGCGCGTGCAAGGGGAATTTGTGTCGCGAAATATCCCTGAAAATATGTCTGCACCTCAAAGGTAAAGAATCGTATCCAGTTTTTGTCGACATTAAAGTTAATACTTTTTTCCAATATACCAGGAGTTTAAATTGTATAACGGTAAAAGGTCTTATATATCCGTTATCACATAGTTCCTAAAATACAATGTTTAAAAAAAGTACTGGAGATTTTTATTTTAGAATGATAAACTTTAAATCTTGTTTTTTTTTTTCAATTTCTAATATTGCAGATACGATATTCTTTACTTCTAATATACAGATGTATTTTCTTCGACGACGAGGACAGATGGATGACGCGAAAGAGAAAAGAGCATATTTTCGCAAAAAAGTTGGAAGATCGAAAAACTCTGTCATAGAATTAAACGGATAATCTCTTAAGCTGAGAACGAACGCCTGGAGTAAATCTGGTTACACCTCAATATCGAAAAAATGAATCTCACGTCACAGTAACTTTAATGCCTTTTTTCGTTTTTAAATTATGTTTTAGTTTCTCCTCATTTTTTAAAGAAAATTTTGAGTAAACCTATATGCATATACTGTATCTTCAAGTGCCAATAAATTATAGAACAATTAAAAATATGCAATATGTAATTAATAACGATGACTTTCAATTGGATTGTAAAAATCACCCCGGGTGACCATTTATCCTAAAAAAAATTAGGAGAGTGCCGCGTAAGATGCTATTTGGCGCAACGTACGTCAAAGAAAATCACGACGCGATTTCACTACCCAAAGATGTCACATATTTATAGCGGAATTTGATTCGCATGCGTGTTGCAGTTCCGCTGTTATAAATTACTCAGGTCTCGTCCGGCGCGAAATATAATGCCGATCGAAGGGATTGATTCCCGGCGGGATATTGATATAGCGCCCCCGGCCGAGATGAAGGGATTCATCGGACGGGACGAGCACGGGGGATGCAATCTTTTTGATCCTCTTTCTCTCTGTTGCAGTTGTGTGCGGCGTCGGCGCGGATGTGGCGTACCATCGGCACGTCATGGGGCTTTACGTTACGTGAGGATAATTCAACATGCGTATACCGTAATTCAATTCACGCATTATCAGCCCTCCGATCGCGATCCTCGCGTCGACACCGCGCGAGAGGGAGAGACCGCCGCGCGTCCGCGCCGCGCGGCTGTCCGCGAGACCCGGACGAATCGGGAGGAGGAGAGGCATCGACGGGGAAAATCATCCCCCGACGACGACCCGACGCCGAGAGGTTTCTTCCAATCGAACCGAGATCTTATTACGGGCAGAGATTTTCCCCGTCCGCGTTCTCCTCTTAATTCGCCGTTTTCTCGCCGGAGCAATTATTATCTGTCAGTTCTGCCGAAGGCGGCGAATTTATCGTCGTGCATTCGGCGACTGTTTTGTCGGAGATTGTTGAAACTCGTCCTGAAAGGCGTCCACTGCGACCAGACGTTTCCTTCCCGGACAGAGCTATCATTTATCTGACCTAGAACTGCGCTATTCAACGCTGAAAAATACAGAGTCGCGACCACGGTTTCGTGAAGCTTTCACGGAAGGGACATTTCGCTGGTTTTAGACAATCCGAGACGAGAACGACGGAAACTTTTGGACCCCACCGTGAAGCTTATCGCGAACGAATTTTTTCCTCGATTTTCTTTTGTGCTGTGTAAATAATAAAATATTCATGTACAAGTAAATTATTGAGCGAAGAGAGTGAAGTAATCTTCCGCTTTTAACTAAACGTAAAACGAAAGGGTGAACACGACAGTCTAATTTAAATACACAACGTTAACTCCCGGATAAAATCCATTTCGTTGGAGGCTGGCACATAATTAAGCGCGATAAACGACGCTGAAAATCTCTCGCCGACCGTCTTTGCTTGTCGAGTAATCCACTTTCGATTCGTTCTTGAGAGATCTAATTTGGGGATTGATTTGATTATCGGCGATGGAAGCGCGATGTCTAAACGAGATTATTTTTAAGACAACGTAATAATTCGGCCACGGAGAAAATGGAGAAGCTGACGGTCTGACGGGTTCTAAACGCGTGTACATATATTAGAATATCCTTATAACTTTTTTAATCGGATTTAAAATTCCCCTTCGCTCGCATCTGAAAGAATCTATAACTTGCTCAGTTTATGAGTACAGAATGTCTCACAATGTCTCGCAATTTTACAGTTCTTGTAAATGTGAAGCAAAAATAATGTTGAGAAGAATAGTATTTAATTTCTTTTGTTTTTTTAATTTGAGATGCTATTATTGTTACACGGATTATTTTATCGATTATACGACATACGAAACATGTAAAGCCTCTTAATTTATATTAACGTTGATCTCTTTATCTTTTGGTCTAATCGGTTTAAATTCAGCTTCTAGATTTATGACTTGCTTCGGCTTGCGATGTCATGACCAGGGAGATGTTTGTAAAAGGCTATTTACTGATTTCATAACTTCTATCTTTTTTAAAACATTTTATTGTATAGTATCGATTTCCTTGTCAGTTGTGGTAGGGCGAGTTACAATTTACATGGCTTTTTGGTTATTAAATTTGTGATTTATAGATTTATACTCGAAAAGGACCCAAATCAATAGTCGAAACGTCTTGATATATAACTATAATTAATAAAGCCAGGTGAGTCTCGAATGGATAATCATAATTGTAAAAATAGTATATCTCTCGCGATCAATAAAATTAATAAACAAAAACTCCGTCCCAAATTCTTTTTCACGGGTCGTCTAAAGTCGTCTCGAGTAAATCATTATTTCAATTTTTAATTTGTCGACAAGAACGCATTGGCGTTAACCGCAAATTATATTCGACTCGCAATTCCGACGCACGAGAGAGCGCTATAGCTTTCGATTAGACATTCCCTCGCGTATCCGCGTATAGCCGGCGTTTCATCGGCGCGCACGCAATGAACAACGAGCGGGGCAAAGAAATAAAAATATCCCGTCCGGTCCGTTGCAATTTTTCACCCAGGCATTACCCAACTGGCGCCGTGGAGAATCTCGCGGAGTGGGAAATTGAGAGAGATGTCTTGCATTTTTTACGCGGTTCTATGTCGGCGCGTCCTTAATCATTGATCACGCGCGACTGCGCGACAGAGCGATTTTTCGGGGATGAATCACCCTTAACGCCGCGCGCCGTCGAGCGTCACCGACAAAGTCGGATCACGTTTCGGTGATATACAGATGGATATATGGACATTGAAATGAATACCTCTCGTGTGACGGAATTGTTATTTTATTCATACTCTTATTTATGTACCATTATGAAAAAAGAAGAAGAAGAAAAAACCAGCTTCGCGTGGGGTTCCACCTTTGTACGGACTGTAAAACTCGCTGCCGTTCTCTCCCTCTTGTTCCCTCGAAATATCCGAAATGCCCTCGTTGGGCAGAGCGAGCTTTTGCGACGTATGTTCCAACGACGGGACGCGAACTTTTGTGTCACACTCGGTCTCCCCGGACGCAGCGCTTCGTCCGCTAATTCTCGCGCGTCTTCGATTACAGGGCGGCGTCGGGCGTGATCTTCTTCCTGGAGGTGACTTGGGCCATCACGCTGTTCGTGCAGCTCTGCGTCAGGTACGTTTGGACGAACGTAGCTTCGGTGGATTTTAACACTTGGAGAAAGATATATTCTCACTTATTTATCTGTTTACTTAATCCATGTACAAATTTGTTTGTGACCCAGTATAAGAAAGAAGATAATTATGGACAGTAATGAGTGAAGCAGGACTGATGTAATATACAATATCAATTAGAGAAATTGCCATTTAAGGTCCGGGCTGTAGAGTCAGATCTTGGTAGCCTAATCAAGAGACACGTTGGTGTCTCGCATCAAGTGTACCCGTAACGAGACACAGACCGTATATCCAATAGATATTATATCTATACGCGAACCGTCGAGTATAGAGACCGTTAAATTATCGAATCTCGATAAAAGGAGTGTTTTTTTAAAGTTATCATGTATACAGAAATATTTCCACGTGCATCGTAAACGAGAAAGACGAATTTCAAATTATGACATGTATATTGACAGCATTTATTTTCTCGTCGTTTGCATATTTTGTCATTTTAAAATTAAAAAAGAAAAACATTTTGTGATTTTTGCAACGATCAATAATAAAACATGACTTTAGATTGATATAGAATCCTCTCTCTCTCTCTCTCTCTCTCTCTCTCTCTCTTTCTCTCTTGAATAGGCTAAGCTTGAATATAATTATAATAAAAAAATTAAGTGAGTACTTTAGGAACGTTAAAGACCGATAAAAAATCGACGCGCAGTTTGCTAAGTTTGGAAAAAAGTATACAAAATTCACAGAATATTATTATTAGGCTATATACCAAGATCCAGCTCGGATCATAAATGGCAATTTCTCTAATTGAAAATAACGATGTATTTGTAAAATACATGAGAGAGAGAAAATTAAGCGACCAGGTTTTAATACATAAACTTCTCGGTGTAATGTTCATGTACGAACGTATAAACGCGAGTGTACTGTGACTTTGCAAATTGCTCGAAATTGGTCCGTGTATGTATATCGGGAACAATATGCTCGGCGGACACGGCCGGGCGGGCGGGTTGAGAGGGCCCCGGGGAATTACACCGTTCGAGGTCCGAACAGGATAACACGGAAAAGAAGCGGCGCAAAGCCAGCCCGGCAATTACCAAGCAGGTCGGAAGTTCGCCCCAGTTTTCCCCGCATTTCCCGAGAGCGGGAGGAGCGGCGAGGAAAGTGCACGGGTAGACTACCGGCAACTAGATAACGCTTCGCGGATGCGGAGGGGATGATGCGGTGAGGCGCCGCGCCGCCGGGGGTAATCATCTTTAAGCCAGATAAATGCGTCACGCACGGCTCAAAATGAAGATGGAAATTTCCCCGCGTCTTTGAAGTTAATTGCGGAGATATATACAATAATTAATTAACAAGCTGATTATACCGTTCCCGCGTGTGCTGCGGGCGCTTCCCTCGATTAATTCATTCAGATATCTCCGACCGCTGTATTTTCTGTCTTATGTCTCCCGATAGAGTTAATGTACGTTAATAAATTTCAACAAGCCTTTCGGTAAATTTGGTCTTGATTGTCTTGAGCCGGGTTATATCGGCAAGTTTTTATGATTTAAGTTGCTCATATTGATCAGCGTGAGACGGCGACCAATGGAACGACGTCGCCAGCGTTCTTCGGCAGCTTAGGGGGAGGAAATATTAAAAGAAGTTCTGCAGGGTCTACGGTTTTAACGAGTAACTTAGCTTGGCGATCCGTCCGGAATCGATGCTGCCGCGGAAGTTTATGTCTCCGATGACGGTGCCATTAAAACTGCCAGTCGGAACGATCGATCACTCCGATCTACGCGGAGATGATCGAGAGGGAGAGATAACATTGCTTTGCAGAAAAGCGGATTTCCAATGGAGACATCTTCTTTTATATCCGTTCGCGCGGGGATGAAGATCCGTCAGATCTTCTCCTTCTCTCGGTCTCCTTCCATCGAGGGCAATTCAATTAAAAATATTTCAGCGAGTTAATTATTGAAGGAATATTCAAAGACAAACCTTTCTGTTTAAATTGATCTTGTCGATTTTCTCGACCACTTTTCAGGACAGGAAGGTTCCTATTGTAGGTTCCTATTGTAGGTTCCTACTGCGAGACCCGCATGCTGCGTATAAAGACGATTGTCGTGCTTTCCCATTTTCCTCGCCACAATGACGTATATTAATCTTCCGCGAGCTGATTAGGCGAGTTTACGTTTGCCGCGACGGCTAATTTCGTACATTAGCAGCTCTCTGAAACGCGCGTGATAATTATCTCCGCGCGGAGATTTCCTCGATAATCTCGAAAGCTCGGGCAAATCGCTTCCCGGAAATTTTTTTTTTTTCGATACAGTTACCGCGGCGAAATTGCATTGCGAACGCAATTGCCACTGCGTACGTTAACATTTTAATTAGACAAACGTTCTCGTGTATTACATTGGCTAGAAAAAAATATAATATAAAGAATGTAGCGTAAAATGTGCAGGATACTGGTGCAGGTACGACAAGTCGGACTTTTATTTTAATCTCTTTTGCCCGTTCGGAATTCAGTTTGTTCATCTCCGTAAAGAGGGTACTCGGTAAGAGTATTTGAAAGTTGTATATCGATGGAAAAATCGTCTTACCGCTCCGCTTCTTTAAGAAGGAAACTTAAGTGGAATTGATGGGGTCATAATCAAGACTAAAGGCTGGATTGCACGCCTGCGGCATTCAGCGGAAGACGTCGTTCTCGCAAAAGTTTTTGTTTATCGAATGGAAATCATGTAAATCCTCTAGTTCCGCGAACGTCAGATAATTCGATCACGTAAATACTTTTACGATGTTGCACCAACTGTCTGAGGAACATCTCGCTCGCTCTGAAGAACCGTAACTATAATGTGTCAAATACACATTGGCAAGGAAAATAGGATATAATCTTAAATCGATGCAATTCTCAACATGCAATTAAAATAAATTGAGCCAATTAAAATAAAATTAAAATAATCCTAAAATAAAAAACAGTGGAATAAAAGAGATAAAAAAGGGTTTCAGATATATCGAATTGTTAAATTCTTTATTTAAAACGTTATTTCAGAAAATAATTCTTTTAATCTCGCGGATTTTTTTTATGAGAAAACGATATATGCGTATGTTGACGTTTTGTTCTCTCAGGAACGAGGATTCCCTCTGCTTGCGTTGCTGGTCCAGCGTTCTGGCGGCCACGCGGGGCTGGCGAAAGGCGTTGTTTTACCTACCACTGTCCTGCATTCTAGCGTGGCGACCCAATAGACTTTGGCTGTCCTATGTCGCGGGTAAGGACGTCGGCTTTTTCAACTCTATTTCCGTGAGCTCCTGACAGATATATATGTGCTTGCAGCCGGCCTCTTGGCGGTACTGTCCTTGCTGCATATTGCATCGAGCGCGCTAGGACGACGAGATCCTTGCCAATCGGGGGCCGACTCGGTAGGCGAGAGCCTCTTGAACTCAAGGCAGGAGAATTACGACCGATTCGAGGAAGTTCTGGTGAGTGCTCCTGAGGTCGGCGATCAAATAATTTTGCAAAAAGTTCGTGAATTAATTTTAATGTTAATCTCTTGATTTCTCTCTCATGAAATATTTATTGCATCGATTTATTACGAAATATACTTTTTTCTTGATTCGCCCTTACCCAATACCCATTATCTGTCTGTTTCACGAGGTGA
Organism: Temnothorax curvispinosus; assembly: GCF_003070985.1. NCBI lineage: Eukaryota > Metazoa > Arthropoda > Insecta > Hymenoptera > Formicidae > Temnothorax > Temnothorax curvispinosus. The sequence continues at coordinate 4,093 of NW_020224919.1, read as the reverse complement.
CGGAAGTTCTCGATGACGGCGTGTCAGGACCAGGACGCTGTCCCGGGGACAGCGACGGTGAGATATGACACGAGCGACGGTCCTCCTGGGCCAGCGAATCCGACGAGGATAGCGAGCTTGAACAGAGGACATGTCAAATCGCCACGCTCTCTTAGTCCTTAGACGATGGACCTCTATTCGATCTCGTCGCGTATTAAGAGAGGAGTCAATTGAACCCGATTACATATGCGACAAGAACGAATGCGAGAAATGTACGAGGCCGAATAATGCCTTTTAAAATGGTGTAAATTGAGAGAGTTTCGGAGGAGTCATCTCATGAGAGATTCGGTAAATTTAAGAATAAAGACAAGATGAGAGAGAGAGAGAGAGAGAGAGAGAGAGAAATTGAATTTATAGATTTACAAATCTGCGAAATAGGAAAAACGATGCGAGATATCCTATCTCTATGCGTGCACGTGAAGGAATGAATATACGCGAATATTTTTCTTAGCTAGACACTTGTTAGTTACATGTAATAATCTATAATATAAGTATAATATAAGTATAATTTTCTATACGTTATGTCTTTTAGGATATATAAATATAGATATAAATGTATAATGTATAATTGCATGACATGTACAAAACAGCCGTAAAATTTCATTATAAAGGATCATTCGTTATGCTATTAAATTGTCAGTATATAAAATTGCTAATAAATACTTTCTAAAAGTCTTTTACTCGGTGAATTTATTTATATAGAAAAGTCACGCTGAAAAAAAAACTCCATTTTTTGATATTTAAAAAAAATAAAATGTATTGCAAAAATATTAAATAAGAAATTTAATTATACTATTGATACTGTCGCCAAAAAGTTACAATAAGAGATACATATAGCGATAAATAAGGCTTACAAATAAAATAAGTGATTTACAATTACTTAATATACTTACAATTAGTAATGTTATATTGTACAATATGTATAATTATGTAAAGAGAAAATTAACAAACAATCTGAAAATATGCGAGATTAAATCTCAATGAGAAATAAATGTTCAACTTTACATAACAATCTATTCTGTGGTATAATGTATCTTGTAAAAACGAAATATACGATTGCCCGGACAATTTTTTAAACGAAAATTAATCATTATTTTTTGCACGAAACATTCGACGTTTTAAAATTTAGTTGTAACCTTAGCAGTACCGCACAACACCTCGTTCTTGAATTCGTCCAGCATCTTTACTAGACCTGGATTTCCTCCTAAACGTTCGATTTCTCTTCTTATTTTTTTATCCAGTGTTTCCAGTGTGTTCCTCGTGTATTTGAGAGAACCAAGTTCCTCCAACAAGTCCACACAATTATTTTTAAGATCGGTATCGATAATTCGTTGTTTTAGAATATCTGAAAAATGCGTATTTAATAAATAATTTCCTACGTCAAATAAGTATATATATTATATTAAACATAATTATTTTTCTAAAAAAATACCCATTATTTTCTGGCTATTACCGCATTTAAGGGCATGTATAATAGGGAAGCTGAACTTCCCTTCAGTTAAATCGTCGCAATAACTTTGATCGTTCATATCCTGTAATAATAACAAATTCGTGATTTTTACACCCCAGTGTCGAGAAAATGAAGCTCACGTCACAGTGATTTTTTTTCATTATTCGAGAATCTATATTTATCTTTCAAGAGGTTCCGAGACCCAAATCACATAATAGAAAATTAATCAAATTAATAATGAAAATTAAACAAATTACTTACTCTACAAATACACAAGTTGGAATAATCATTATGTATCTGATAATAATACCCCATTAAATTTAGCAACGAGGATAAGTCTATTTCACACGTGGAAAATAGTTTCATTAATTTTGTCATTAATTTTATCAGCCAACCAGCCTCTATAAAATTAATTAATATTCAAATTTTATATATGTAATTTAGTTTTTAAAATGGAGTTTCTGTTTCAGCAGATAATAAAAGTTATCACAAAATCATAAACATTTACTTCTTTCCGCCATTATCTGGTAATCGTTGTCAGTTGGACACTTTAAATTCTTCTTCCAATACATATCCATTCCCTGGCCTCTGTGAAATTCCAGTAATTGTTCAGTTAAGATTTTAGCTGCCTGTTAATTAAGATATAAAAATAAATAACTTAATTTATGTTGTATTTAACAAAATTTAATATATTGGCGCGATTTTGTTGAGCTTCGAATTAGTACTGATTGTAATCAATACAGTGCTGATCGTAAAGAAATATGTATACAGTTTTATAAGTGCTTAATTGCAAACATGTCGTGAGATTTTTCAAGAATGTGTGTATCTTTTAAATACACACACACACATCGTCTTTATTACTTCTAAAAGTTTTTAAATTACTTGAGGACAAACTTGTTAAAAAGCATTTAATGCTATAATTCAACTATCTATGATATAATATTGCAATTCTTGAAATGTAGTAATGTGGATACTTTAAAACTTACAACGGGATGTAATTCAAAAGCTTTTTCAAAAGCGATCAGCTGCACGTAATTGGTGGCGCTTATCGTGCAGGAAAGCCCATGAACGGAATGGGTTACGGGAATGCCATCTCGCAAAATGGCTTTATCCTGAATATCGTCGTAACTAATAAAAGAGCAATTTAAAAAAAATTTATAAAATTTTAGTATAAATTATTATGTCAAAACATATATTATTAATAATTGGAAAAAAAGAAACTGTAGTACAAATAACAGAATAAAATTTAATTTTTTTGTAAAATATTGTGTCCTACTTTTTATCTCGTGCGCACTTTATTTTAACATAAATAAATACAATATGCAGGAAGCAAATGTAACTATTATATTAAGGGGGTACATATAAATAGACCGCAAGAAAAAAAGGTGAAATTCGGGAATTTTTATCTTGGAAACTATTAATTCGATTCGATCCGGGTTTTTTTATTTAAAAGTATCTACATTGAGGCACGTTCACAAATTTTTTTAAGTGAATTCATTCCCTCGGAGCGCTGTTCTCGTGGCCGGCGTTAATGTGTTTTTCGCGGACGGTGATCAGAATATCTCGAGAACGGCTGGACCGATTTGCTTCAAATTTATACACAATGTTTTGCGATAGTTTTTCTCGTTTCCATCGGGAGATTTTTTTTACTGAATTAGTTTTTTTTTATTAGACTATAAAGGTCGAAAATTTGGGTTGTAAAAAACTTACAGGATGCATGCATTGTAGGCAATTTTGACGATTTCGTCAATCTGCTGCAGTTTATCCGATGATATTTTAAACCAATAGTTGAAAACACGTGTTAATTTGGTACATCTATGTTTTTCAGTACATGGAACAATGTAGTTAAGCGGCTCCAAAAGTTTCTATACGACAAAAAATTTATAAAATTTTAGTATAAATTATTATGTCAAAACATATATTATTAATAATTGGAAAAAAAGAAACTGTAGTACAAAATCTTGATTTTTATTCTATTGTGCATGAGATCAATGTGTCTGTGAAGTTGGCATATCATTTTCCAGCAGATTAAAAATAAAAGGGAGTTTTTGTCGCATGCAGTCGAGTTCTACAGTTCCTGATACTTTTTAGTAATAGTTCTGGTGATTTTACCCCAAAAACAGTTGATCGAAAAAATGATTTGCTAACTTCCCGTAGCAGATCATTTTCTAGCAGATCAAAAATAAAAAAGAGTTCTTGTCGCATGCAGTCGAGTTTTATAGTTCCTGATACTTTTTAGGAATAGTTCTGTTGATTTTGACAAAAAAAGTCTATTGAAAAAATTATCTGCTAGTTTTCCGAAATCTCGGAGTTCCGGTTTATCTAAAATATTTTTCAAATAGTTCTGAAAATACTAAAGCATTTTCTAAAGAGTTCCCGACACTAGCAATGTTGTATAATTTTTTTGTAAATTAATAGTACCGTTCGAAAGCCGAGTATTTAAAAAGAATAGGGTGATATGCTGTACGAAATGTCGCAGTTCCGGTTTATCTAAAATACTTTTCGAATAGTTCTGAACATGCTAAAGCATTTTCTAAAAAGTTCCCGATACTGGCAATGTTTTATGATTGTTTAAAAATTTTAACCGCTCGGCTTTCGGGCGGT